>NC_050472.1:7150260-7385783 GCF_013373865.1 Monomorium pharaonis | reverse complement strand
GCGGGGGAGGGTCTTAGTGTGTGCCATGAATACGGTGTGATTCGGAGCGAAAACGACGGCGACCTTTGAGTAGGCCTCTATCGATCGGCTTCGGGAAAAGTGATGAGTTGTCCCCTTTCCTTTTCGGCGTGGGAGATAACGCGCGAGATTCTCTAGAAATCATGACTTTCACGCCGGTGATCAGAGATCAGCGCGATCGGTCAACTAGCTGCGAGGTACGTAGCGGTGACACTTCGTAGATTAACATGTCAACGTCTCGTACAGCCTGGTTAGTTTGCAAGGCACGTTTGTTACTTGGGCCGCTTGGGCTTCGACTTTCCGAGAACGTTTGTCCATTGACTTTTTGATGATACCGGTGCTCGTTATAATCACCAGTTTCGCGAGCGTCAGTGCGAACTGGTCCCCCAAGACTCCTCGCCGAGCGCCTTGACGTCACGCAAATCACTCGATCCAGCTCCACCAGACACCAATCGATCTGTCGACTGGCAGAAGCGCCGATTCCGAAGAGCCGAAGAGCCCCGATAATCCCACCATGATTCGCCAAGTGCCGTGCACTCCGAGATAAGACGATCTGTGCGAAACGGAGAGGCTGGCATCGGCGTGGCGGCGGCGACGACGGCGACGACAACGACGACAACAACGACGGCGACGACAGCCGTGGTGGCTGCGGAGGCGGCGGGTGCAGGCGACGGGTGGACCGTGGAGTGGAGGAGACGGGGAATCGATGGATCTGTAATGCGTGCAAAGTGCGATCGGCGTGGACGACGACACGGATACCCAGATACCGTAGATCGGGTCGCGGGCGACGGCGGTGGCGGCGGCGTCGACGGCGGGGCGATCGGCAGGGACCGGGCGGAATAGGGGCGAATGTGTACTTTTCGAGGTTATCTCTCGGGGGGAGGGGGGAGAGAATACATCGGGGCGAATTGTCGGGGCGATATCAACGACAGCGGAGACGTAATCTTGCCGAGCGCGGAGCGCTCCGGAGATTATACGTACAACTGGTGACCGAGTGTGAGAAGAGCGCGGAAAGGACGACGACGGCGACGATAGAGAGAAGCTGGCTTCTCCGTAGCCGTGCCACCGAGTATAAAAGCGAGGCGGTCTTACGACGACGACCAAGAGGAAACGAGGCAGGACGTGCGGAGCAGCAGCGGCGCGTTAGCGCGTCGTGTATGCGTGTCGTCGCCGAGGAAGAAGCGGCAACGCACGCCGGAGGACGGAGGACGCGGATAGCTATTGCTATTTTCGAGCCCGCCAAATATCTCACCACGCTGGTGCTGCTGACTGCTGGTCGAGACTGTGCCGGCGCGTTCTCTCGCGCCTCTCTTTCCTCCCGTCCTGTGCTTTTCTTTCTGTAAGGCCGATTCCTCCTCCCCCCCCCCCCCCTCCTTACGAACCGGCGACCGATTTCGCACTGGTGACGCATGGCATCGACCAAAAGCGCCGCGACGTGTGTGACAGGTAGGAGCTCTACAATTTCTTCTTTTTTTTTCTTTCTCTTTCTCTCTCTCTCTCTCTCCTTCTCGTTTCCGACCCTGTGGTCTCGCACGCGGTGACCGTGAGTGCAATGGCTCGTGAGATTTGAGTATAGGGGTTGCGGTGCGTTCGGGGGATGCGCCTCTATCTCGAGGGGTCGCGATCGAGACTGGACCGTGAGAAACTGAACGCTTTGCGCGCGCTTGACTTACGTCCGGGACAGGTCTCTGTCTCGCTCCGCACATAACTCTTCACATTCACGCCGTAATGTAGGGCGATTGGGATACAACGCGATGATCCGTGGATCTCTCGGCGAATCGATTTCAATATCGATCGCGCTCTTAATAAGCACCGATTAAATAATTCCGCGGTATCGCCGAATGTTTTCGAAGATACCATTCCCGACGCCGCGATGCTCCGACGCTCGCAGTTCGCGCCTATACAAGTGTGTATCGAGGGATTATTTTTACACGTGTCTCGCGCACTGCGTCACTGGTATTTCGCGATGTTATGCTTTCCCAGCATGCGCTGCCTCGCGCATTGGGTCTGTTACTCGAAGCGGGAAGCGCTGATTTATATTAGGAACCGTTATTGTTATTTATAATAATTGGGCGGCAAAAAGTTTATCCGCGAACGAAATTCGTCGCAGTTGAAAGCGTTTCGCATCGGTCACCGATATATCCACCGTTCACGGCCGCGTCATCCTGTCACAATGGCGCATTGAAGCCCAACATTTTCACTAATTTTGGCCGGCAGTAACCTTAGTGGGTCAACGTCACGCGGTGTGACGCGTGTCGGCGTACTCCAACTCTCTTTTAGAGTACGTTTTTGAAAAAACAAAAAAGAAAAAAAAGCTTTCGGTTTTTAGAAAGCACTTCCAAGAAACCGTGAAGCCGCGGAAGGGGTGCTCTAATAAATTATACGAAAGTAAATTAATGGTTGCGAGGTAAAAATATGTAAAATTGGTAAAGTTATTAAAAAGTGAATTGCAAAAATCTGTGGTAAATATTAAAATTGAATATGAATATACAATTTGTCAACTAATTAGGCTTATCGCGGCTGATACGAGACGCTTCGTAATTTTTGATATCGCATAAAACGAGGTATCTTTATCGATAAGCGAGGAGAGTGTATTCGCGCGTTATCACGCATTCCCGTTGCACCGCTCGGCGAACTGGCGTTTTGCACAGCGAGTTCCATCCCGCCCGCCCGGTTCTCGTCGAACACGCGGCCCCGCAGAAATTCGTGCTTCTCTCTCTCTTTCCCTCGCGCGCGCATTGCGAATGGCGCATGGACCGGACGTCGCTTGCTGATCACGTCTGCCACCCGGGCTGAATTATACGCGAAGGGATAAAATTCGAGACTGCGCGACGCGGCGCGGCGCGGCGCGGCGCGATTGCTCGGGGGGACCTTCGAAAATCCTCGGGAACGTGAGCTGCCGCACTGACGAGCGCCGATTAGCGAATAGAGTTATGTGTGTCCGTGCGCCTCGCCTGATCGATTGGACAAATACGCGAGGAACGAGGAGAAAGCCCCCTCTTTTCTCTCTCTCTCTCTCTCTCTCTCTCTTTTACGCGAGATATCTTACTGTTTGCGAAGATCTCGGTGAGGGAGATCGCTTGGACAAATTTATGATCGAAGTGAAGAGGCGGAGGCTTGAAACATGACGTAAGAATTTGCTCCTTTGATATTTTTGAAGAATTTTCCTGTTGTACTATATACATAAATGTTTTTACTGTATATCGTAAAGCGTTTATTACTTGATAAAAACTATATTACTTGCTAAGAAGTGATCACTTGAGTCTTCGTGAAACTAACAGATATTTAATACAGTAGATATTAGGAAACACATATAACGATTTCAATTCGCGTTGATACTAACTTACTAAATCTTTATAATGGTGAAATTGATGATACCTACTTTAACAACATGCCTGCATTTTACGTAAATCAACATTTGAATTAATACGAAAGCTACATGGGTACCGTTAGGCGATCGTGGTTTCTTCGTGTAAATACAAAACCGAAATAGCCCGATGAATATTCATTTCGATGGCGGGCAAGTTGCAAATAAGTTTTGGAAACTGTGAGCTGGGACCGGTATTTAGGATCTAAAAGGTTGTCGTAAGTTTTCTAATATTTTAAATATTCACTTTGGAAGGGAGAGAAAGGGATCGAAGACATAAATCATAGTAAATAATTCACATTTTAATTTGATGTAGAAACGAGGAAAATGATAAAAATAAATTAATATTAATAGAAACTGCATATAAATCCACATTGAGAAAAAGTTGAATTCTTATTGAATCACCTGGAAATTTGAAGATTCCAGTATTTCTGTTTAAAAATAGATGAAATCTTGTAGACATTATTGGTTTAGAGTAAAGTCTATTAAATGTTCTAGTTATAAAATCTGCAGTCTTATAATAATTAGAAATTCTGGTTGGTTTCACTTATATGTATTCAAATATATATACAACAATTATATATTTTTGATATAATTAAACCATTTTTTCATTAAAATTTACGATGAAGTTACTAGGAAAAGTAACGACAATCTCCTAATAAAAAATTATTGCGGAATTATTATTTAAATCTCGACTGACCATCGCAATTTGTACACACACTTGTTCACACGTATTCCAACGATTAGCGACAACTGTGTGCTTTTCCTTAACTCTTGTTATTAGCAATTAACGCTTAAATAACTCTATTTTTCTATTATAGAATTATTTCGCTCTCAATCAATTAATAAAGTAGATTTAGCTTTTTTCCTGTTCATCTCCCTTATTCTTCTTTCCCTGCTTCATTTCCTGTAATTTGAAAAGAGCTCAAAGTGAGAGCCAAAATGTTGTATATTTGATTTCATAATCAATTTACCAGCAGGATCGATTATAAACAACTTTGACTTCGGTTTTTTAATCAATTTTGGTTTTGTGGTTATTTTTGACACATGTCGAATAATTGTACAATATAAAAAAAATTGGGTTTTTTTTAAATCTTGTGCGGCATAACGCGTTTATTGACCCTCCTCTTTTATTCCGACATCGCTAGTTTTATTTGTTACGTGTAATATGGCACGTCTTTGAAGACACATCGGTGTGTGCCCCTATTGTGCTCTAGAATATCGTTGGAGTGTTAACCTTGGCCTCCCTCGCCATTTTTATCGTACCCGTGGCGGCCTGCAAAACGCCGTGCTCTACGTACGTGCTCCTAAGCTTATCTTACTTGTAATACCTGCTTGAACAGCGCGTTAGAGCCCAGGCGTTAGCTGAGTAAATATTAGTTGTAGAAACGAACATATATTAACTACATTACGAGCCAGCGAATCAATACGCTCGCAAAAACGCGTCGTTAATTACGTTTCTACATCACGCGGATAAAATACTGTTCTAAAACTTGCATTCAATAACTATTTGATTCTAATAATATCCAACAAATAATCAACTCTAACAATTACAAAATAACGTAGCTATTATTTCGCAATAATTTTATGCTGTCAAGTATATATTTATTCTACATATTTTTAATAATTGTTTTTTTCTTTTCAATTCTTGCTTCTAATCTTTGTTGTGTTTGAATAGTTAATGAATATGAGTAAGTGATTAATTAATTGAAATACAATATTAGTATTTATTTATTACAATCGAGATTTGCATAAATTTGTGAATAGTTTGCATGCGGTTTCATTTTATTTAATCAATGGCATGTTTCTATTGTAAATTTGTTGTTTCAATTATTTTATTGTCTCGTTATTTTAGCAGCGTAAATTTTGCAATAAAATGTAACTACATACTTTCGTTCTTATTAACACTGTAATTTTAGTGTTATTAAATTGATTTAAAATCTTTCCGAGAGTAAATAATTCTAATTTTGAATTTGCTCAATTACGTCTGTCCTATAAAATTATTGAATGCATTTTCGTCATGTACGAATATTTATGTATTTCTCGTTGCTAGAAGACTTTAACCTTAACACGAAGGTTATCTATCGCGCTCCGATTCCGCTTGAGAAACGTCAGAGAGCCAAGCCGATACTTTTACTAATATACTAAAGCAATGGTAGATAAATCATATCTAGCAAATATTTGGAAATGGCATTATTACAACAGTGGTACGATCTAATTTCTGATTATTTTAAAAATATTTTTTAAAAATTAGGCACAAAAATGTTAATTGAAAAAAATTGAAAACATCTGTGTACTACACAGAGAAAATTTCTTGTTATATTTTATTGTAAAATGCGCAAATTATACAAAATTTACTATGTGCGATAATCAGCTTAGAACATTTTGGCAACCTATTAAATATTGTGACGATAAGAACATTTTAAATATACGAAAAGTATTTTTTTAACTGCTTAATAATAATAATAACATATAAGAAAATTTCCTCAATGTATGTATAACATGTGTACTTTGGTATGTTCTAAAATGTCTCTTACAATATACATAGGTTAATATTATTTGTTTAAAATATTATAATACAGTTTATCATTTATTTATATTATCTTTATACATATGAATACAAATTCAATTTATTTACAATTACAATCTTATAATTTAATTTATTAATACATAATTAAAAATAGATTACATAAAATTCTTCAATAAACGATTCTATTTTTATAATTCAAAACTTTATATGAGAAATATTAGTCGAGCAACGTTATGTAAATTAAATAAACGATATTTATATTTTTTATATTATATTTATATAAATGTCATTTTTTACATAACAACATTTAAATACAAAACAAATTTTTGTCGCAAATAAAAATATACGAAATTAATTGTTTTTTATCTGATGAATAATCTTTCGCAGGATTAACAAATTTTGTTAATGCATATGAATTTGAGTCTGCCGTGGAAAAAATATCGGTGAGGAAGAGCAGGTCCGTTTTACCCATACGATAATAAGGCAAAATCGAAAGAGAGGAACGAGTAAAGCTGATAATGAGGCCCCATAAAATCGGGCCGCTTCTTTTCGTGGCCCCCTTCTCCTGTCCTGTCAGGAGATATCGTCGTACTTGTTAGGTAGCTTTCACACGAGAACCTGACGGTCGTATTATCGGTCCTGATGAATCACTCATTTCCGCTTCGTAATAATAATGGCAGGCATGCGCGCATTTGGTAATCAAGGAGAGCGCCCGATTAAATCTTCAAACGAAGTTAAATAAGCGTCTAAATTAATTACTTTGTAAAAAAATGTTTATAATTTCGCATAGATAATCGTGTTGTTAAAAGAAAGATGAGAAATAGACAGAAATATAGAAGATTTTTTAATTTGGTTAATGGAGAAAGCCAATATAGTCAGACTGCAAATATTGGATCGTAAATATTTATATTAATATTTAAGATCGTTTCCAATTGCTTTGTATTTTGTTAGTTCTTCAAACAAAAAATATATGAATAATTTTTTAAGAAAGAAATATACATACACTTATATCTACACATATCTATATACATGCACATTTATTATGTATATAGACAAATATATAAATATTGTTAAGGTGCTATTGTATAGTATGTGATTTGGGTGAACCTGATACTAATCGGCGTCCTATTGTGATTGGTTCAAAATTGGAGTCGGTCTTTATAGTTTGATGATAGCCTTTGATACTTTTAGAAACGATTGTTCTGACTTCTTGGTAAACTTACCATCGGGTAAACATATGTTTATTTTAATTTTTCTTTCTAATATATTTTAAAACAGTCTAATTATATTGATGAACAATTACTAAACATTTAAGAAGCAAAACAGCAAGTTGAAATTAAAAAAATATATATTGTTTGTTGTGTCAAGAGGTCTGAGCATTATTAAGCAGTTCCACAAGTTTATGTCATGATTTTATTTTCTTAGATAGATTTTGAATGTTGGATATAAAAATAGAAACGACTTTTGTGAAAGTGAGAAACAGTATAGGAAAAATTGTGTGTATTTATTAATTGTTAATGTTAAAATGTAGAAATTTATTTCTGTGTGTATATATTTTTATATATTTTCTTACATGGATTCTTTTAAAAGAAAGAAATAGAAGAATAAGGGTTAGATTGAATATACTTAGGTGTGTGTATTTTTTTAGAGGACGTGTATTTTTTTAAAAACATAAAAATGTATTATATAAGGGAAACGTATATTGCAATGCGCAGAACTAATTATGTGGCCAGCTTTGTTGTGGCAATAGCTTAAGGCAATGCCCCGAGGCACATCGCATCATTAGCTAAATAACTACGCCGAATCACGTTTGTTTGCTTTTATTATTACTTCCCGGCATAGATTTATATTGAAATTGCAGCGCGAGATGTGACTTCCCAAAAAGCTCACGATAAAAAAGATTGCCGGTTTGCCCCACACGGCATATTGTTGCATTCCGCCATAATTTTGATACGTAACTGCCGAAGTGCCAGAAGATACGTGAAAATATCTTAATTCAGCGATAATTATCCCTTGAATCTTCACAGCTTTCTTCTGGACTCGAATTCATTGAGCATTCATACTTTATTATTATCCTACGTACGGCTTTATTTATTATTAAAACATATTTTATTAAAATATATTTTATTCATAGCAATAGAATTTTAGAAGAATAAATTAATATTTAAAATAAGTCAGAAGAATGCAAAAAATCTAATAAATATTAAATATATGTAGAATCTTCAAAGGTGTTAGAGAAAAATTGCTTATACCAACATAGATCTTTCAAAGCGACACCCTCTTATTTCTCTAAAACTAAACATTATATTGTATTAATATTGATTAAAGTATGTTCTATTTACTTAGATAATTAAAGAAATAAATATTATAGTGAGATCTATTTCTGAGCAGTTGTGTGTGTGTGCTTTTATATTTAACAATGCATTTGCACGGAAAGAATTTTCTCTTAAAAATTACCCTGAAAATCGTGGTAATTGTGGGACAAGGTAAATCTGGAAGAATTTTACTATACTTTTGACAAAATTTACTAAAATTTTAATAAAATTTGGCAAAATTTTGTAAATTTTACTATACTTCTAACAAAATTTATTAAAACTTTGCCAAATTTTATTAAAATTTTAGTAAATTTTGTTAAAAGTATAGTAAAATTCTTTAAGGTTTACGTTGTCTCACAATTACCACGATTTTCAGAGTAATTTTTTATTTTTACCTGATACACACACACACACATTTTTTTTATTTTTAAATATCTCAAAGTACACACACTCAAATTTAATTTTTCTGCGAATGTTTTTTATCGCTAATATAGCGCTCATATAAGCTATAAATGAGTTAACTGTACAAGAACAACGAAGCTATCGGACGAATAATGAAAGGATCGGCCGAAACGGTTACGCAGGAAGAAGCGATAATACAAGCGGATTTGCGGGGCAAGGTTTAATATCCTCCGTACGGTCCGGGGCGCATACAGGAAGACACGCGATCACGATTCTCACAGTCGCAGAGAGGAGAGCCCGAGCGACACGCCTCGCGCCCATCGCGCGATCCATCGATCGTGATGGAATAACGAGCTGCCAAAGTCGCAGCCGAAGTCCGCTCGCCTGGCCATTCTTCGCGCGGAAACAGCTGATGGGCGGCGGTACTTTGATGCCCGACCGCTTATCGATCGACGGGTTCGAGCTGTGCAACCTGTCCTCCGTTATCAAAGTCACGATCGAACGAAATAATTCGGACGAGTCACGTAATTTTCTCTCCCCTCCTCGTCATCCCCGTTATTAAATGGCAGTTCCGTTACCCGCAATTTGTGCTTTTGAACGTACAATACCATCGATCGTCGGCGAAATAATTGCGAATTGCGTACCGTACGTCAATGACGATCTGTTTAAATTCGCGAGAACAATGAGCAAGTAGGCTGGAGCGTTGCAAAAAAACCTAGGAAAAAAATTTTTCTTTCTCAAGAACCGATTCGATATTTGATAGTAGAATTTGTTTTTTTACAAACAGAAAATAATCGAAAGATTTTTTGTACAAAAAACAAAAAAGTTTATTTTAAAAAATGTATGACGTCAAATAATTGTTTTTATCATCGTTTTTATCGTATCATAAACAATTTTGTTTTGGCAAGAATTAAATAAAAATATAAATAAATATAAATAAGTAAATAAATATAAAATTTTCACACGGATGAAACAAATACAGAGATTTCATTTATTTGTTTTTTAATGGATTCTCAATATTAATCAAAGTCTAAAACTTTGTTCTTATATCTATTATATAGTTCTGGAAAAAAAAATCATATTTATACAAAAAGAAAAATATACAAAATATAAAAAGAAATAAATTAAATATAAATATATAAAAAATATGAAGAGAAAATATAAAAAATGTTTTTCAAAAGAGCAATTTATTAAATTTTTGTAAAATCTTTGTAAAATTTTATAAACAAAAAGTGAAGTAATTATTGCTATATACTATAAATAATTTTTTTTCTTTTATCTTTTTGCCTTCTTTACTGTTATTATTATAATAAAAAAGTACATGTAAAATATCATGGAATAAGTAGTCAATATATAATTCTCACATAATTTTTAAAAAATTCTTTAATTTTTCTTACTTGATATTGCTAAAATTTGTCCTGACGTTTATTAAAAGAGAAAATATCTTAACCATTTCAACATTAATTACACGTATTTGAATACTTATTGGAATATCTCTGGAGTTTTCATTTAAATTTCTATTATTTTGCACCGGAAATCGTCTTACTTGATCGTCCATCACTAATGGGGATCTAATTTAGGTTGAACTACTTTTCATCTTTGTTGCGCACAAAAGTTTTCTTATCTTCCAATACTCGGCATCGATGTTTTAATTCTTAACAGATTGAGTTGTCAATTAGTTGGGAGACCATTTTTAACTATAAAAAACCAATTAAAATCAAACCGACTTTTTACCAAGACAAAAGGGAATGACATGAATAATATTTTGTTACATTTTTGAAAAAATAATATTTTATTAACACAGATCTATATTTCTAATCTATAACTTCAACATATACTAATCCATATAGATAAATAATGTCAAAAATATTATTTATTTTGATTTATTCGTTGGCTTTAAATGTTGCTTTACTACTAGGAAGTTATTCTATAACAATATTATATTATTAATTTTAATATATGTTTATATATTTTTTGTATTATATCAAAACGTGATATCACTTCAAATTATAAAAAGATATTTGTACATGAAAGCTTTTTCAAAATATAAAATTGGCAGAAGACTGTTATTATAAAGAATTCTAGATTGTGTTACTCGTTAATAGCAGACTCCTGATATCATTTTGGGACGAAAATTTTAATACCAAATTGTCGAAGCTGCCAATAGCTTTGAAATGAGAAGAACTTAAAGTTGATAAATTAAACTCTTTGAAATACACGCAAATATGACATATTGAACAATAGTGGAGATATTCCTAATACGATTATTTTTCGTATTGATTTTGCACACATCTTCATGTGACATGATCTTTATGTGGCATACCTAAGCGCACTAATTTCAGAAACAACTTGATTTATCGATTTTAAACTCTTATTATTTTAAAATTATTGTAGCCTCAATATTTTGTGACTTTTGTTTCAAAATATTCTCAAGAGTTTATCATTAAAATGAGCGTCACAATAAGTCTTGGACACCTTGTATACACGTGTGTGTGTGTGTGTGTGTGTGTGTGTGTGTGTGTGTGTGTGTGTGTGTGTGTGTGTGTGTGTGTGTATATTTCTCTCTAAATCTCGTAGAACAAAAATCGAAAATTGCACAAGTTTAATTTTTACGAGTGAATTTTTATGTTGGACTCTTATTAGAATATCAAATTTTTAATAAGGCTCAATTTTTACACGGAGAGAATTTTTTCTTAAAAATTACCCTGAAAATCGTGGTAATTGTGACGCAACGTGAACCTCGATGAATTTTATTATACTTTTAACAAAATTTACTAAAATTTTAATACAGTTTGGCAAAGTTTTAGTAAATTTTATTAGAAGTATAGTAAAATTTATTAAAATTTTGCCCAATTTTATTAAAATTTTAGTAACTTTTATTAAAAGTATAGCAAAATTCTTCAAGGTTTACGTTGTCTCACAATTACCACGATTTTCAGGACAATTTTCAAGAGAAAATTCTCTCTGTGTACTTTTTATTTTTTTACTTTTATACTAACGATTTAATACTACTCTATAGATAATATTCACTCTTTCGATAGCTCCATTGTCAAGTTTATGAAGAAAAATATGTCTATGTCTAATAGGTTAAGTAGCACGTGCTGAGGGTGGATTAAAGCTTATTATCCCGATCTCTATTTCCGCATGTGGTTATTACATCGGTACATCAGGGCGCGTCATGCGGGTCTATGATGAACATTGATGACTTGAGAACGAACTTTGACCCGAGATTGTCATCGTTAAGCGCGATTCCATGATTTATTTGCGTGTGATACGCTAACGCTTTTACGAGGGGGAGAGTCTCTTTGTGTCCACGGGAAGGAGAACGGGTTGCAATCTCATGTTCGGAATTAGACAATACGAATAGCACAAGGTATATACAATAATAATTTATATATAGAAGGTCTCACTTATCATAATGCGTTTATGCGATCTTACTCTATATTTCGAGACGTCGCAAAGTTTTGATCCTCTCCATAATTTTAATCCATCTTCACACTTCATGTGACAGGACGTCTTAAGATGAAAAGTCAATATTCTTAGATGGTATCGGTAATTTTAAGCAAAAATCTTCGTATAAACGTTTTATTCCGAACGATTTCCGAAATTGAACGTATAGTTGAAAGAAAAAGATACTACAAACTTTTTCTAACTATTCATTGCTCAACTGACACTTTTTTTTTTTAATTATAAATCTTCAGAAATTTTATTGTTATAATATCAACTATTCTTGTAAGAATATGGTTGGTGTATCTTAAAGGAACTTTCATTAAATAATTGTATTTGATTATTCGACCGTAGCGTTATGCGTAAGATGTCATCGTGTAAATGAATTAATTAATTGACACAATTTGTGCACGTAACGACATAAAGAATACAGTTATCGACTCTCGAGTAAGGAGTAATGCAGTTATCCTAAAGCAATAGAACAAAATTAAAGTAATCGTGGTTCTGCAAATAGCACACACAAGTGGATTACGTTAATTATCTATCACGAATAATTCGGTGTCTGTGTAATGTTATCTATTCTGTATAGCTGTCTTTATATCTGCCACATTATCGATCACGATCACTTTATTACATTTACCACCTTTTATTTGTAATAGCGAACGAAGGTTCATATTTGCGCACGAGACTTCTATTTTTATCTTGACTGACTTAATTATCGCGTTCTTTCATTTAATATGAAATCGACAAAGATATTTTAAATTAATAAACAATGATATCTTAAAGATTCTTAATTGTTATTCGATTATATACATTATACATGACATTGGCTATATAAATTTAAATTTCAACACAGTTTTATCTCTTAGAAATATTTTTTAATCTTATTAATTTTTACTGAGATAACATTTTATAAATTACTTTACTTAATTTTATTTCTTATTTTTTCTTGTTATATTATTATATCATGTTATATTATTTTATCTTGTTATATTATATTATTTCTATCTTGTTATATTATTATAAAATTTTAATATTACACACAAATTATTTAATTTCATATCATACTATCATATCTAAGAACGCGAAATGTCAGGTTTATAATTCGTAAACTTAAATCGCTAATAATTTAGAAACTATTACAGCTTCAATACTTTTTGTATTAGAAATCTTGTCTTAAAATCTTTCAAAGAATTCGCTCTTAAAAAGACATCTGGTGGCTTTGAGACATTCTGTATATATAAATGGGCGTCATCTGTCGTACGTCATTTGTATGGAGATGCTCGACTAGGGAAACAATTCGAACTGCTCCGTGTATCATCGTATTACTACACGAAGAAATTTGTACGGACAATTAGAAAATTTGTGTTTTCTTGTGAAAAAAATATCTTGATTATAATAAAATTTTTATATTAAAATTTAACACATTTGCTTGTTTCTTTAACATATTGCTATTGTGCTAATTCAAGTAAAATGTAAAAATAAGTAAATTTGAAAAAGTGTAAAAGTAACACAATGTGTACGTATTTTTATTTTCCACACTAAATGTTTTTTATTATCAGTGACAGAATTAATTTTTTAAATTTGACATTTAAAAAATGTTTATTCTATGTATAATATAAGAGTGACTATTATTTCTCGACGTGATCTCGACGCGACGTTACTATTAACATTATAATAGTGTTAAAGTAATATATTATATGCGTTAATACTTTTACATAATTTTCTCATTGAATTATTACATAAAAATTATATCAGATTAGAGGCATAATGGACTCGGTCTGAGTGCCAAAAGTGGGCCTCGTAGGAGGACCACCCCCGATACTATTATTATTATATCAGATTATAAAGTTTATATTTATTTCTATGTTAAAATATAACATAATATTTATGTTTCTATTTAACATGTGCTTAATGTGTTATAACAGAAAAGTTTTTGTGGACCGTTTGGAACATGTGATATGTGTTAAATTTAATACAAATTTTTCAACTGTGTATAGTAAACATTACTATGCTAAATAATAAATAAGTAAATAAGTAAATAAAATTCAAAATTATTATATATTATTATTATATATATAAAATTGCAAAATAAATTAACGGCACCTTATACCTTTTATATTTGAAATTACTTTTTTGGAAATGTGCCTTACAAAATTAGTGTGATATATTAAGATACTTTCTTTCAATAATACGAAATAAAACTATTTAATATTTAAAATTGTCAGGCACTACAGAACTATTGCAATTATGGAATTATAAAAACTTGCAATTTTTTAAAGTTAGATGACAATTTTACAGAGCTCTTTAGTACTCACGTCATTTTAATACAGAAGAATGTTGTAAAGAAAGTTATATAGAAAGGATAGAAATGTCGCGACATACCATATAATACAGATGAAGCGACACGCGATAAGAATGATTGATCTTTAAGCAAAATTTATATATATGATTTTTAGACTAGTAGTAAAAAATACTAAATGTTGTATCCGACTAGGAATGATGTAAGTACGTAAAGGCGCGGCTTGGAAAAAGCATTCTCGTGCGTGATCTCGAAGGGTCGGGACGTAGAGTGCGGCAACGTGACTGCTGTGCACATTCTGCTATCTTCCGCGATCGTAATCACGGATGCACGCGGGGCTGAACGCGGTTATTTATAACGCCTTTGAGACAGAACGTGGCGGAGTATGCGATGATATTGCATATCGAGAGAGAGAGAGAGAGAGAGAGAGAGAGAGAGAGAGAGAGAGAGAGAGAGAGAGAGAGAGAGAGAGAGAGAGAGAGAGAGAGAGGGAGAGAGAATGCCAAGTGACCTCTCTATGGATAATAAATATATAGCACAATTAACATACGTGAATTTTGTATCACGCACAAAATTATTAATGATAATTCTAAACGAAAAATTTGAAGAGAAAAATTACTTAATTGCTGAAGAATATGACGTCATATGTGTTATTTGGCTTTTGAATTATAGTATAAATAAAATATAAAATACGATAAATTATTTTGAACAAGAAAATAATGGTTTTTAGAACATTTAAAAATGTAATTAGTAAAATACAGATTTGAAAATAATTTTTTGTCAGACCATTAATTATGTACGACGTTGGTTTCTAGAACTAAATTTTTTTGCAGCATTATTTGCTAAATTCAAACGTCCTACGTAATTGTTGATTGTTCAACAAAAAATTTTTTTTAGATCTGTATCTAGCTAAATTTTTAAGTGTTTTAAACTTTTTTCTGTATGTTCTGTATGTAATGTAACAATAGCTTAAATAATATAAAATAATAATGATATAAAATTATATAAAATAATAATAATAATTTATAATAATGAAATTAGAGGGTGGTCCTCAAAATGAAGTTCTACCAATGGCATAAGTCCATTGTGCCTCATAATATAAAATAGTAGTTGTAACATTTTTATCTCAACTTTATCGTAGAATTTTTTTCATTAATTTCATTAATTTTTTATTAATCAATAAAATATAGATGAGTGAGGAACCCTTTTTAAAAAATAGATAAGTTAAAATTCACAAGTGGTAATTGATGCGTTCACTGCAAAAATGGCCTTACTGCCAAAATTTAATGTCCTATTTTAAAGTGTTGATAATTTCATAAGTTAATATAACTTTAGCTTTAAATAGCAAATCAAATTTTAACGATTAGACCACTTATGTGATAAGTGTATCTACTTAAGTTTGTAATTTTAACATTTTTTGGAAGAAAGTGGATAATGAAATTACTTAAATTTATTTAATATTTATTTAATGTTTTTTTCTTTTTTACACACGTTTTACACACACAGTTTGCAAGCTTATCTCTTAATAAGCAATTTCGTTTGTACTTAAGTATCATTTATTTAAAAACATATTATTCTTAATCGATTTTACAAACACATTGTTGACAATTTAAACTTTAAGAATTGTCAAACTTGTGAAAACAGTTGTAAATATAAATAAAATAAATAAAGTTGGAATTAAACTTACTAAAAACGTTTTAAAAACTTCTATTTTTATTATGTTTTAATCAAGGTTTTAATCTGACAATCCTAAAACTATTAATAGCTCAGTGCAAACATTACAACTACTGTAACGATATTTTTCTTTCTTAGAAAAAAGTTATCAAAAAAATATTTCTTTACTATCGAAAGTTATTTCAAATACAACTCTCTTTTACCCAGTTTATTCATTTATTTACTTGGTCATAAATCATCCAATCAGTATTTATATTCATCTAGTTTTTGATCACTGATCCATTTTCCTTATCGGTACGTCTGCATTCGATAATCTATCATCTTTAGATCTGAAGTATGTTGACCCAGGTAGCGGACTTCTCTAACATTCTTACGTAAAGTTATTTTTAGACAGTGGAACTTTCCTTTTATTAACACTGAGTATTTTTAGTTTACTGTTTCTGAAACAGTTTACAAAGCGAGAAGGAGAGAGAGAGAGAGAGAGAGAGAGAAAATTTACTTCTTACTTTTTTATTCACAATCTTCACACAAATTGTTCAATTTCTTATACGAATAAGAGTCAGAAATCCGGGACCAACTTAATACGACCAATTATTTTCACAAAAAGCTACGTATTACTCTCTATTGTTAAAAACATTAATAATGAAATATTTTCATGAAAAATGATGAATTTTGATAAATTATGCTTTTTAAGATTACTTATAGTTATTATTGTTAACATAATATTTATGATGATAATTTTCTTTATAGTGACTAATCCAAAAATACGATTTTTGACTGATTTTCTCAACT
This sequence comes from Monomorium pharaonis, assembly GCF_013373865.1. Classification (NCBI taxonomy): domain Eukaryota; kingdom Metazoa; phylum Arthropoda; class Insecta; order Hymenoptera; family Formicidae; genus Monomorium; species Monomorium pharaonis. Next base: position 7,368,936 of record NC_050472.1, on the reverse strand, counting down.
GACATTTATTTACCCTTTAGATGATTAAAAGTCAGAAGCTGAAACCGTATCTCAGATCCAATCAAACTACAAAAATCAATCTTTTTAAGGTTTAGTACTGGTTATATACATATATGTTTATGTGTTCATTTAGTTGTTATTCTTTTTGTATCTATTTTTTGTTTCGTTCATTTATATCTTTCTCTTTTCCGATTTTTATATGATTTTTATATTTGTGGTAAATGAAATATTAATTAGGAATACTATAAATATCTATGAAAATAGAGACTTTCGGTAAAAAAGTACATGCAAACCTTAATCATATTTATTGCCGAGCAGACGAGCTGTTCGTGGATTGGTGTTTGGTGTTACAGATTGCGATAAAAACGAATTTCAAAAGACTATACTCTGAACGCGTACTCGACAAAAAAATGTGTCTACAGGTCTACACCACTCCCCTTGTACCTGTTAACCGACGAGTACTCTAACCCGCATAACACACATAAGGGCAACAAGGGCAACATTTTACTTAGCGCGGTAGGGTGTCGTTATTATTGTGATTAACTAAAGCAAGCCTACGGCCGATTTTTATTTTTCGGCGGATTTTCGCAACGATTCCCATTCCTCAGCTTTCAGATTGCTTGTGGGAAAAACATAAGGTCAGTAATATATATAATTTGATATCTAAAACTTGGTAGATTGTGACGCAATGAGTTGTGCATCTTCTTTTTGTGCCGAAGACTCGAGTTTAAACTCCAATCAGAATCAGCTGATTATTATTTGACTGCTACCTCTCGGAAGGCAATGGCAAACCACCGAGGGTATCTTGCCCAGGAAAATCCCTCTAATTAGACCGGAACCGGCGTTAAACTGTAGGTCTCGTATATCTGTGTAAATTGCCAGAAAGCGTACATTATAAAAAGTATGCTGAAGGATCGTCTACGATCGTTACGGTTACGGCACTAAGAGAAAAAAGAAAAGGCATATAGCAATCGCTAAAAGCGCAATGTTACTTATAAAATGTAAAATGTTTTGTACAAGTTCAAGAATTGAACTTCTGAAGTTGAGTATTTTACATTTCTATACGAGCAATCTGAAAACTACGGAATAAGGAGTGGGAATGATCTCGGCCAAAAATGTAAATTAGTCAGTAACCCTAAATTAAAGGATAAGGAATGATAGAAAAAGGATGATAGAAAGGTGTCTTGAGAAAATGTGTGACTGCGTGTGTGTATGTGTATGTGTGTGTTTGTATGTGAAACTTTCCAGTTATCACACTACGAATGAATGCTACTATTTCATAAAATTTACCAAACTTATCAAACAATCCATGTATATACTTTTTCATTTATAAGCACTAACATTTTGTATTTTTTTAAAACTGTTTTTAAATCATTGGAAAACCTGAGCAGACGTTTTAGACAGATCATGATTATCACTGTAATCCATCACAGTGCAGTCGTAGGAAAGAATACTATCATTACACAAATATAAAATTGATATCGTGATATCGTTTCATAAATAGGTTAAAAAGGAATGCATATATATACACTTCAAAAGTCATATTAGATGTCTATTTACATGTTAGAGAAGTGTTTTTCTTGGTCCAGTCTTTTTCACTGTCCTGAATGGTGTAAATTTTAAATAAAAATTAATAGCCTTACTTTTCATGAACCATCATTTTGTTATTTTTACACTTTGTACTAATTTTTGTGGTTTAATATTATAAATAAGGTTTAACAAATAAAACAAATTTTGAATTTTGTTTAGGCTCGTAAAAAGAAAACTCAATATCAATTGATTGTGAATTGTTATTGTTCTATTGTAACAGAAGAAGGATGAGTTTAATACAAAATAATTCTGATACATTGACGAAGTACATAATTTTTTTGTGTCAAAATTTTAAAACAATTAAATTATAATAGTGCTTTAAAAGAATTCTAAAATTTTTTTATTTTTTCCGACGTCTAGACAAGAATATCTCTTCAAGTAATGATGGATGAAGTTTGATAATATTGATAATATGATAAAGATATTCCTGAATTTTTTTCAATATTTTGAAAGACAGTAAACTAGAACAGTAAACAAATTTGGACTGAACAAAAAATTTATTAATTGACTACTAAGGGTTAATTTTTAGGTCTCCTTTGATGAGATGTATATCTCTGTAATTTCTTTCATTAAATAAATTAGATAAATTAGAGAAACAAAATTGCCACATTTCTTCGAATGATCTTGAGCCCGAGGCTGCTTTCGTTAACGCCGCAAAGTTTTCTCGACAAACGTTGTAAAACTTGGTTCGTTATCTTCGCCATAAACGTGCTGTTACGATACGATGCTTAAACAATTAATCCACGGTCGGCGCGGTTCGTTAACTTCGCGACGCTAAAGTTTGCGCGCACGGTAGATAGTAGTTTTCGTTATCACCTCCAGTTTACACACGGCGCCACGAATTTCGGGATCTTGAGGAACAGACGGGAACTAACCTGGCAACGCACACAGAAAGAGAGAGAGAGAGAGAGAGAGAGAGAGAGAGAGAGAGAGAGAGAGAGAGAGAGAACTTGATCAGAATTAATATTGCAATGTATTACTATGTAAATGATATTCAACAATGAAATAAGTTAAACAACACATGCAAATCATAAAATGCATGTAAATTACATAAAATATAAATTACATTAAGAGAACCCGGAGCATAATGGAATCTCTTTACAGAGATAATGCCATGTAACGAAATGTATTACAGTTGATATAATTTCTACCGTATTCATTTATACTGAAATATTGTTACTTTTTGCAGATGCCGAAATTATATACAAAAAAGTAAGAATCTGAGTTTTTAGGTAAAGAGACAAATGGTGCTGTATGTGTAGTTATTGACGGAAAAATGGGTTACCATATAGCTTCTATTAAATTTGAATTTATCTCCAAAACCATTTTAGAATGATAAATTCAGGAAAAAAGAATAGCTGTAACGAAGTTACGAGGTAATCCCATTATGCTTTGCATAAAAAGCACATTTCACAATAAAACTTGTGGTTGATTTTTCAAAGGATATTTTAATGGAAAAGAGATTAATTAAATTTATTAATTTTTATTATATTAAAAAATTTGTTTAACGCTCGCCTAAGATTCTTATTATGCTTCGGGTTTCTTTATAAATGTGAATAAAAAAATTGAGAAAAGTATCTAAAAATAAAATTAAGAATATATCAAATATTGTATCTGACCGTAAAAACCTTCAGATATTTGCAAAATCTATTGTAAGAAGTATTAAATTTATTATACAAAAAAAGGATTAGGCTGGAATTTTAGAATATTCTTAACTTATATGCTATTAAATATTAATTATATATATATATATATATATAATATAGTAATACATTATAGTTTTGATTATAACTTTTTAGTTATTTTTGTCTATGCAACATATAAGAGAAAGAAAATACATATAGTCACGGCATTTTTACAACGGACAGAGATTATATTTCATGATTGAGCGTATAAGAGATGAGAAAGATAAGAATTTTGTGATGCACTGAAAAAGAATGCAAAGATTTCACGATGGTTAATCCAATTACCTTATCTGTTATTCAGAGAAATATGTTTCTCTTTTAACAGGAATCTTCGGAATCGTGATATAATAAATAATTTTTCCTCTCAAGAGAGTACTCCAAGGTATTTACCTGTAAACAAGGAACTACCTTTTTCCCCCCTTCTCTTAAAAATACCTGTACCTTCCGTTACAAGAATATGCGATAACTAAGAATGATTCTACCGAACATAAATCGGATGAATTTTTCCGTCATTGCAAAATAACGCGTTGCAATATTTACGGCGGCGTTTTACGAAATCAACTTCACCTTCAGGAGTCAACGCGCGCAATTTATTTTCCGTCGCGCCGCCGCCGCCGGCTCTGGCCGTTGCATCGTCGCGGCTCGCGCGAATGCAATCTAGCCGAATGACGTTGCAGTATACGCGACGTCGCCGTACCACATGGCGTGGCGTGTGATACTTATGAATGAGAATTAAAGGCCCTCACGCGTATGAAGCGATATGTTGGGTCAACGAGGCGAACGCTGCGAGACGATCGGAATAATAAATACCTGTTGCTGATTATTGTTACCCTTATCGTCATTCTCTCGACTCTTTCTCTCATTCCCTTTGTCAGCCGTATTGCACTGATGCCGCGGCATGAGATTTTACGCCAGGGGAGACATATTATAATTTTATTAGTGCGCTGTGATTACAGAAATTGTATTATACAGTTGATAGCAAACCAATCGTCTTGCAACATTTGTACATTTGACGTTTCAGTTTCTGCGGAATACCTTTTTCTTTTATATATAAATGCCATAGCTGTAGTTTATTAACAGAAAAGTATTTGGTATCTGTGATTGTTGTTAAACTTTGGAATAATTATGACTAGAAATTTTAATTTTCGAGTCGTTACTGTTATTATCATAGTAACGTATGATGTGTTAGACTAACAAAAAAAAAATCATTACAATTACATTATCATAATTTAAATATAGTTGGCATGAAAAACGGTTATAAATTATAATTATTTTTGTCAATTTTATTTAAATTATGGCAATTACCGCCATTTTTTATCACTATAACATATTATTATTTTATCGTATTACTAACATTATAATAATAATAAAAGTAAAACTCTTTATTAAAATTATTATAATTTTTAATTACAGTCACAAACACCCCAAATATTTTATATTGCATGTCGTCAGCGTTCTCTCTGTTTTTATTATGGAACTTGAATCTTGTGGAAGACGAATTAGAATTAAGAAACGCAGTTGTACCGAAGAGAATACTACTGTTTTTCTTTCTAGTATCTTTATTAGCTTTATTTCTACTTCATAATATCCATGCACTTTATCGATAATATTTAATCATAAGAAATGAGAATTGAATTTATAGCGAGTGAGAGATAAGGGAAAGGGACTGTTTTTAAGAGCGATGACCCAAAAATGTCTGTTGAATCACTGATAATGACTGATTCGACTACCTGTTTAAAGGCTTAGCCGTCTCGCCTATCGGTCACGGTTAACTTAAAAAGGGAGATCATTGATCTTATATCGTATGTCATTCTTTCAGCGTCTCATTTTATTCGTGCCCTTCGTGCATGTACTTCGTGCGGGAACTTATTGTTAGATAGGTTATTGAAAAAGCTAATTAATAGAAAGACAGTTTCTATTCACTCATTTTACATGTGAAGAATGAGCTTCTGAAACTCCAAAATTCGGTGTTACAGAGAAATTGGAAGAATCGAGCACATTTTACACGCTCTTGTAAGGCAGTAGCCGCTGAAAGAAGAAACCCGAGTTTGAATTTCGACATTTCGTCCATTCACTTCGGCAATTTGCAGAAAGGACCTGGGCTTGATCAACGTTAGCAGAGAATTCATCTTTACTGGTGAGATGTCTTATTATTAAAATCTACACAAATTCCTGTCTAATAATTAGTACGAGCAACATAAAAAAACAACAGTCTTGTTGAAGTAAGGTCTAAAAATTTAGCTGGATACAGAGCTGACAATATAATTATAAAGGGTCAAAGTAATAAAAAAATGTTCAAGCATGCCGAGCAATGCGGAAAGCTTTTCTAGTAACTTCAAAGTCCTGCACGATCATTTTGATGGTATAACATATTTATTTATAAATCCAACTAAATTTTTAAATACTTTAGCAAATCCGTTTTTTTCCATGCGATACATTAAGATTAAATATATTTTAAGCCATACTTTTATGCTGGTTTTACATAAATTTGTAGCCATATTTAAAATGTACTCAAGTAGCGTGAATTTCGAAATTTTCTAATAATTTATATTTAGTGATGAAAACAACTGAAAGTAAGTACACAGCGCTTACGGATGCATATTCTGAAGTTTCAGTGGATTAATTTCTTCTCGGGATTTAGGCTCGTTTATTTACCTTAAAAGTCGGAACGCGCAAGAGATCATTTAAACGAAAACGTATTAAATGCGTATGCATTAGATGCGATTGAGCTAACAGAGTAAATTTTGCTCGGTTAATTTTACATCTGTACACATTTATATCGTTGGCGAATCATCGTGTGATCGAACGTACGCAACTGGTGTCATTATCGCGGCTTCGCGAGCGGCTGTCGTCGTACAGTGCTATTCCGAGATTAATACGAATGAATGATTCTATTAGCGGATAAACATCTGTTTACGATCAGCGTCGTACGTTCATTTATTTTGCGTCATTGCCGAATAGCGATGCTCAATTCGAATCATGACTAGCCGACTAATCTCTCGACAGACGATACATATATGTTGCCTCGTTTATATGCATCTGTGCCGTATACATTTGCGAAATCGGAGTCGGAGCACGATCCGGCATCCCGGCTTTCTTGATCTCGATTTATAATTCGCGACTTTGAATCGGGATTGATTAATTAAACGAAAGAAAAAACTCTTGCGCGGATTTAAGTGGTTCTGAAGAAAACTCGGCACTATTTGTATTATAATATCAAAGCAATAAAAAATATATGTATATGTAAAACTTAAATAGTAGAAACGAATCCTTGATCGTTACGATGTTAAATGACACTTAAAGATTTTGCCGATGCATTCAGGAAGGTTCGAAAATTTCATTCGAGAAAACTTCGAAATTTTCTTATCTTTAGACGCTACTGTACTCTTATTGCGCTGAACTCATATCAATTTAATTTTTTGTATATAATCTTTTGTGAGGTTAAAAAAGGTGAACGATAAAATTATCAAATAAACGGATAAGAGTGTAGCCGTGAATGATATTCGAGCTTGAACTGAAATTAGCAATTATTAATTAGTTTGTTAAAATTGACGTTTCTTAAGTAACATAGTAAGTTTAACGAATTAAGTTTAAAGAATTTCGCGTTAAGTCACTTTATCCGACACCCGATACGTAGAGGATAAAGTGAGTGATACACTTTTCCACTTTCTCTGCGACCGAGATTGCATGACGCCTTGGGCATAACACATAACGAGGCAAAACTCGCCTTCATCCTATTCGTATACACAGTGCTCCAGAAACGTCGATGACGTTGAAAGTCTCGGAGTTCCGTTGAGAGAAGCAACAACTGTTTCTTGCTCCTTCCTTTTAATTATTTATTGTATTCTGATATTTTGTCTTATTCATAAATCTATTGTTAATCTAGAAATTACGAAATCTTATTGGACTGCACAAAATTTTTTAGAAAGTTTTTCTCATTAAAAGTCAATTTAGAAGTAGTTTCATTAATTATTCAATTATACAGTATCGTTCATAAATTTAAATTCTTTAATCTCTTCTCGTTCATAAAAGAGTCACATTGAGAGCCACGGGGAAATATTGAAGACCATAATATTGAAGACGTTGAAAACGATGATAGTTATTTAATTTATTGGCGAATAATCCTTGACGGCTGCAATTGCAACACTCTCGATAACTTCACGTACGATAATGAAAATAAAATATGACCAACTGCGGATTAGTCGGTCGTGCCGACGTGATGTCACTGTTGTTTATGCATCGGGATGCGCCGCAGGTCCGTCTACGTATCGCGATGATTGAAGTCGTCGACCTAGTCGGCGCCTCCACGTGCAAAAAGCTCGTGCAACCTTCCAGTACTTCGTGGCGTAATATTTTAATTGCTCCAGTTGGGAAATCGCATTTGAAGCGACAGCAGTGATTGCATAGAAAAAATTAACATATTAATTTTGTAATATTTAATCGTACATTTTAAATCGGTGCATTAATTTTGATTAAAGAGAAAGAGAGAAAAAGAGAGCGAGAGAGAGAGGATATGCAATTTTTACATATTTATGTGTTTCAATTTGATAATCAAAAAGGAATAAATGTCGATGGTTTCAAAAGTTACATCTGTTCATGAGCTATACGTACAAAAATATTCACTTTTGTAATAATATTCACTTTTACTTTTATAATACAGCAGAGAGCTGAAACTTGTTTTCGAAACTCTTACGATTAATATCAATCTGAATGATCAAAGTCAAGAGTTGAATAAAAATGGCCTCATTATAATGCGCCATTGTTAAAATCGACGCATTAAGCGCCACGTGCACGCTGCAGAAGGCACATTATCTCCCCTGCATATATGAAACCTCAAACCTCCTTGTAGGAACCCTTTGTGTCCTCTCGCAAAAAAAAAAAACTTTCACGGTGAGAAATTTTTTCACGCGGAGAGAATTTTCTTCCTTCTGAAATTAATCCTGAAAATCATACTCGTGGGCTTTCGAAGAATTTTACATAATTTTCTCTAAAAGTTTTTAATATATCCATAATAAAATATAGTTAGTTAAATTTCGCTAATGCGATCCTTCATAATTTCATTGATTTGAGTAGATTAATTCTATAATTTGTACTTATTATTACTCATTGCGTACTTTATGTTCTAAAATTTCACTGAAATACATAAAATTCTTCGACAGATACCATCCTGCCCTACGATTATCATAATTGTGCCTGTGTAATGCAATTGATAAGATTATTGTTAATATATTAATTATATTAAAACTTACGATATAATTATAAAATGCAAGAATATAAGATATTTTTACGCAATGGACACGGAGCTCAATCATATAAATGCAGCTTTAAAAGAATCTTATCATTATTATTGCTGGCGTCATTTCGATTTTACAATTGTGGAATTAACCGTGTTGCCCCGCGTTTTTCGCGACCTCTCGGCCTCTGCTCGTTATCTTAAAATTACCCATACATACCGAAGTACCACACTAAATCGCGGGGCCTCCCGCTGCGGTCGGCGTGGTCCGCATGAGAGCCGCCGTGCGTTCCCATTTCTCCTTTCAGCGGCCGGCCGCTCGATCCGCGGTTGTATAACACCAATGAAAATACTCCGACGGCACGTCCACGTCCACACACGGGCCACGTCGTGTCCTTTGGCCGTAAACCGTCGTATCCGTCGGGCCGTCCGCATCCAAACGGAGACGTAACGCGCACGCCGACCGGCGCATACTACTCCGCAATACTACTGGAGCGGTTCCCCGCAAAGGTGCGGGCCGAAATCGAGGCAGATTACTTTGCCGCGGTCAACGAGATTGAGGATCGAATGCGATCGGATGATTACACGCGGTACGCGACAATGGACATTCGGGATCCTGCAATTTATATTTAAATCATGGTCAAGAGATGGAAATTGTCCCGCCTTATTACTCGTTCCGTTTTCATTTTCCGATAGACTTTATTTTGAAGATATAATTTCTCTTAATCTATTTTAACCTCGATATAAAGTTCTTACATACTTTCACTTATATTCTTTTTAGGTCAAAAGTAACTTTTATGTTTATTATATGTGATTATATGACTTACGTTAGATAAATATTTTTGCTTTTTGCACATTTTGTGTGTCATTTATCGCATCGTTAAATATTCAGCAAATTGGAACTTTTTACGCCTAAGCTAAATGTAAAATGTTTCTCATTCTGTGAAAGGAAACTTTATTTTATCCGTATTTTTTAATATATTAATAATTAAAAAATAGTCAACATATTTTTTTGTGAAGAATTAAATTTTCTACAGAATCTCGATATCGCAGAATCCTTCAGTTTTCGTTTAAAGTTGTGCGGAGTAGAGTGTAAAATTAATTTGTTACAGAGCGTAAAGGATTATTAGTGCTAGGAAACTACACGGAAAAAATTTTCTCTTAAAAATTACCCTGAAAATCGTGGTAATTGTGGGACAACGTAAACCTTGAAGAATTTTACTGTTTGACAAAACTAATTAAAATTTTAATAAAATTTGACAAAATTTTGTAAAGTTTACTATACTTCTAACAAAATTTACTAAAACTTTGGCAAACTTTATTAAAAGTATGGTAAAATTCTTTACGTTGTCTCCCAATTACCACGATTTTCAGGACAATTTTTAAGAGAAAATTCTCTCCGTGTAATAATTTTGTAATTGATTAATAGCAAATCAATACGGAGGAAGAGAGAGAGAGGGGGGGGGGGCACAGCAAGACCTGGGAAAATATATACACTTATTATCTTATCGAGAAACTTGATTTGGTGTGTCGCGGGTGTGCATGCATTTCGAAGTGGCGTTATCTATCGCGTTGATTATCTTTTACACGCCGACGATACGCAAGTGCAACGTGCGATATGGAATTCCGATATCGCGGTCGTCAGATGATTTGATTTGGGTCAATACTTTAGCGCGAACACCGGCGTGGATCGCGCATAAAAAATGCAGCTGTTGCGTATTTTCCAATCAAGCGTTACCATATGCCGGTCCGATAAGATAGTGCTTTTCCTCGTGATAAATTTATTGAACCTGGAGTGCACCGCCGAACGTGCGCTCACGTCGCTTTTTTTTTCCTTCGGTTTCTTTTTTCCTTAACAGCGGGCTCCGCTTTTTTTGCAGTGCAAAAGCCGTTTTATTTGAAGAGCGCTTATATCGGAAACAACGCAAATCGATACTTCGGCGGAGCGGACCGAGATAAAAAGAGTTCTCGCCGAACTTACGGATGGGGGGGGGGGGCGAGATATCTTTCTGCACGCTCGTAAAACACCGTAAATTGTAGGGCAAATAAAAATAGAAGTATCCGGTTTTACATTCTACAGAAGCATATAGTTATACAAATGCATGGGATATTTAGCGCGATGGCTATTTCGTCCTCGGTACGAAAGGTTTGACGTTTCGTGAAAGTTATGCCGTCCGTAGAATGATTAATGACGATTTACCTAAGCCGCCGATTGATCGAATTGCCAATTAATACCGGTGTCTTGGAGAAAAGTTATCTTATTCCAACCGCACCGCAGATAGGGCGCCTTTTTTGCCGAGACGCAAAACGGCGCGGCGCGTACGTCATTTCTTGTTTTCTACGTCGACGACTTTTATCCGGCGACCTCGCCGAGAGACGATTACTTAAGGTCAAGCGCATATTTGTGCTCGCACGTAGGAAACTTCATTACTAATTATCTGTGTCTCTGAAGATATGACAAGCCACGATTAAGGGTTAAGGTTAACTTATAAAAATAAATCTAATGAAACGTGGAAAATATATAAACATAATTATCTTCACCAATGAAGAAATTCGCACGATAAAGAATTAACTGTTAATAAGGACATTGTTTTTTTCGAACCGAAATTAGTTATAAGTATATTTGTGCATTTTGCAGAATTGATACTTGTTAAATTTAATAATAAAGTTTCATTAATATAAATAATGGATAAAGATACTTGAGCTGGATAAGGCTCATTTAATTTTTATTTTGTTTTTTCAAAGTTCTATCTTCTTAAAGTTTGTTATAAATAAAATAAAGTTTTTTGATAATAAAATAAATTAAATGTAAATATTTTGCATATAAAACGTCGTACATTACGTATTCGAAAAATGAAAAAGAAAATGGGAGAAGCGAAATTTATAAAAATCGAAGTCACTTATACATAAATTTTATTATTACGCTTCTTTATCATATTTTTATTATGTTTATTATGACGCATATAAAGTGAGATCCCTTAAGCGATTACCGCGGTGGACTTTAATCTTCGGTGTACGAGTAACGAATTTTCTTGACCGCGGCCGAGGCTCGACCGCCGCGCGTTGCAATCCAGCGTTGTGCAGGGCGAGTGCAGTAAAAGGCGATGCGCGTCGCGCATATCGGTGTACGCTCGTTGTGATTAAGGCCATGGTCATAAGAGCCTGCCTGCTGGCGGCGTGCTTATGGATGCGAACAAGTTAAATACTTGGCTCTGATCTAGGCGTTTATCGTCGCGCGCGCGTTCGGTTACAAAGTTCCTGCCTGTTTGCAACGCGAAACCCCTGTTTGTCGACTATCCCGCGCATTAAACAATACGTTGTTTACGGGATATTCACCCCTCTCTTAATCCGAATTTAAGGTAATTTTTTTTTTTTTTATTAATCCTTACGCTGTTGGAAGGAACTCCAAAAATATATTAGAGAAATCTGAAGATAGCGCGAAATATGAAATAATCAAAAAATATTGAACTTGAAAATTTTATTTTACAAATTGTAAAACAATAAGATTTATTTATTAAGTTAGAGAAAGATCGTCAACATTGATATAACCCTTCTAAAGCGACACTCTCTTGTTTCTTGGAAATTAAACGTTGCAATGTATTAATGATATAATTACAAAACATGATCTATTCAGATAATTAAAGAAATAACGACTCATAATTCATACACATTTTTTTTCTATATATTTTCTATAAAATCTGCTAGAATCAAATTCCTTCAAGACAAAAATAAAATTTGCATAATTTTCTTTTATGAGTTGTACAATTTGCTACTACGAAAGCATGTCTATTAAATTTTGCCATTACTGTTTGCTATGCTAGTTTCAGGTCTAATTTTTCAACATTTATTTTGCTTATAAACAAAGTAATATGTCAGTATTAGTGTTCTTTCTCTAACAATATCCAATATCGATAATATAAATTGTTTAGTTAAATTTAAAAATCTTATAATATTCAAGTTTTCTATTATAACTTAAAATATACTTACTGTTTAACATGCGCCGAAGTTTTCATTAATATTATTTAGAATGACTTAATCTAATTAATTGATTAACGTTTGTTCAATATTTTAAAGAATTAAGAGATTCACGTTTCCTTTCGCTTGGCCGAAATATCGTCGGCAGTTCCCCCAGGCATATCATTGTGTCTGTGGAATCGATGGTTCCCCGAAATTCCGAAGCACGCGACGAGATTTGTCGATGTGGGCTGCACCGTGAGAGAGACGCGTGTATTTTCGTATGCGGGATGCGTTTCTGCCGGGCAGGCGAGTTGCCATACGAAGATCTCTTACGTCGTTTCAGTCTGCTAAAAAGAGACGAAGAAAAAGGAGGCATGACGCCTAAAAGCGTACAATTGCACCCACAGAAAGGATTTCCAATGCTAGTACTATTCTACCATGAAATAAAATTGATATAGGGAACGATCACAATTATTGTTGAGAGAAGAATATTTTGTTCTTAAATAGAAAAGTTCGTAAGTTTAGAATAAAATCTTAGTGCTGTTTCATTCACTTTTTCAAATAGATATTAGATAATTAAAATTTGTGGCGATCTCGTAATATTTTTTTTTTATGATAGAATGAAAAAAAAAATTTATATAGATTTCTTAAATTTTATTCTGTTAAAATTTAATATATCACGAAGAGGCTCACAGGGGAACTTGCTTCACGGATTTAAAAAATGCTTTGTTCTGTAACGGCCCGTAAGAACTCGTTTTACGCGTGGGCAAAGGTTGTTGGGCTTTCCACATTATGCGTTATTATAATGCATCGCGTTGAACCTTTCTTGCGAGAGATTGTCCGCATGGTTCTCTCGTGGCAGTGCCCCGAACTGCACAGCAGTTAATCATCATGCATTGTAACACACATCGAGTAAATTTTTATTCTAAATTTAAGAGTATATGAGCTGAAACTTATACGTGGTATTTTCGTTTTAAAACAATAAGTCAGTTTTATTTAATTCGACGGGCGGGAGAATAGAAATAGAAATCGATCTTATCTTTACATCGCTTTATTTTTGTGCATATTAAACTTGCAGTAAGATTAAGTACGGCGAGAATATTTTTACTTAATCATGTTACTAGAAATCCTTTCTAAGAAGATGTGCACCCGCTTGTGAAATGTACTCTCACTAAGCGCGAATGCAAGTTAGTAGAGAGATTTTCCATTAAAGGCAATATTTTTGAAATAAAAGAATCGTGCAAATTTTTTTATTATTTATGATCCAATTTTTTTATTTCTTGTATTCAAACGCTAGTTAGAATTCTTTCAAAATCACTTCAAAATTAACTTATTAAATGTATTAAATACTATTTTATGAAAGGAAAGAGCAATTATAGAATTAATATTAAAAAAAATCAAATTGAAACTAATATATTACTTTTAATTTGATTTTTTCCATATTTAAGGTAAACAGAATGAAGCGGACTGTTCGGTAGAACTTATTAGTACGTTATTGTGCAAAAGCTGTTTATTTGATTACGCGGTTGTTAGGTTTCAAAGAGCTTTGCTGCAGTCTTCATTGTATATCGATGAAACTATGTTCTATCGGACTCCGCAGTTTCATTTGAAATACTGGAATGGATTTCAACATTGGCATAATACATGCCGTTATTGATCTTTTGCATCGCAAAGGCACGTTTTGCGTGACAATGTTGCTCCGTTTTATTACTTGGCAGTAATTGAACGCGGTCGCTGGCACAGATATTGTGCCGTGCCCTTCTTGCGGTGGTTGAAAATAAAAGTTATAAAATACCAATGCATCACCCTATATCATCAAACTCGGACATTTTTCTTACCGTCGTGTTGTGGCAAAAATATCACATGCAGTATGCATAAGTAAATGACGGATTTGATTAATCCGAGTAAAGTTGATTAAGGACACAATTATAGTACCATGACGTTATATCGCTACGTGCTATCGATCGCCATCACATTAGAAGTGTAACGGGTCACAACTGAAAAAGGTTGCGAGTAATAATAACATCTTTATCTTCTAGATGATAATAACTCTCCATCGTATAAATAATGAAAAAGTTAAGCAATATTGTAAAGAACAAATCGATCAATATATCCTAATATTTGGAATCATGAAGAAATAAAAGATGAAGTTAATACCGTTTAACATTTAGTAAAAAACTACAAAGAATACTATTATTCATTACGATATTTAGTATAAACCGATTACTTGGTTTATATAACAATGTCGCACATATTATGATTAAGATAATTAATCAATTTTAATATCAAATAATCTTTTTCAACACAAGCTAAAAGTCGTGAGTTCTTAACGATAAACTTCTTTCGATTTCTTCGTTATGCTTAATTGGGTCCAGACTAGATTTTATATAAATAATAAAATGGATTATCAACAAGTCTAGACCGTGTAATGAGGTTTTTTTTATACAGAAATTTCTGCAAGTGGCACGGAGTACATTCTAATGTATGAATGAATTCCGTTTCAAATCTTTACTTAAAGATTCGAGCTCGACTTGACTAAATTCTTCATACCATCAATGTTCCTTATATTTTATTTTCTTTTCACTCCTTTTTTTTTTGCAAATTTCTTAAATTTCTAATCGAAGCACTTTCATCAGACTTTATAGTATTGATCGGTTGTTCAGAATTTGAGAATGGACATCTTTACATAGTTATACTTTATGTCCTTGTCCTTTTAATATCCTTGCCTCTAAATCACTGATAGGAGCAAAATAATTGATACTCCGGACAGTAATGGGGAGCAGTTGTGATAAAATCTACAAGCAACCTGTCGGTGCAGTATGCATTGAATGCGTATATGTAGAAAAGCAATAAATTTCAGATTTATGCAGCTATCGTTGTATCAGGGGAAGTAATTTCTTACGTAAGACTGCAATCGAAACGAGTATGTCGCATGCTCGAGCAGTCAAGATTGCCAAGAATCAGCTGTCGATGCCTACCGTGAACCGAAGCGCAGCGTGCAAACGTTCACGTGTGCGTTTCTTGGCACGTGTGTCTCATTCTCTCTCACGTTCCTCTTCTTTCTTTCATCTGCCTTTCTCGTTTTTCTCCCCGCTTCGTCTCACGCACATTCGATTCGAAACTAAATGCGTGAATAACTCTCTTTCTCTCTGATTTTCATCAATTTTACATCTCTCAAGATTTCTCCTCCTTTTTCTTTCTTCTTAATATCCGCTTTCATTCTCTCGTTTTCTCTTTCTCTCGCTCGCTCCCTTGGCCGCGTGTCACTCCCCGTACGCGGTGCACGAATCCGCGTGCGTGTTGGCGAGCTACGAAGGGGCCAAATAACTCCGAGGGGTAAATGACTTCCACGCGTGGCGAAGCGCTGATGAAGCGCCGCCGCCGTACGTGTCGATGCGGGAGACGAGCTTGGTATCCGCGTCGATTAGAGCCGGAACCTGGCCCGGCCCCGTGAAGCCGAGGGCCCGAGGAATCTCTCTCTCTCTCTCTCTCTCTCTCTCTCTGATGGTCCTGGCAAAAAGGAAACCTTCGAGAGTCGGTGTTTTCAATCTCGATGGAATTTACGTGTAGACACTTCGCTCACGAGACTTGCTAACGCAAGGTTGTCCCGAAATGAGCTCCGTACAGATTAAATGTTTAATTAACACCCACGGTTACCAACGTTATCTCTCTCGTGCATCCTCGTTGTATCAATTAAAAAGAAACGATAAGAATTATGTAATTGCCGCATTTTTAACGTCAAAATTACAACGTGTCGTTCCTTAGAGCGATCAAATATTTCCCCGGACAATAGGGAACGTCTATAGAATATTAATATTGTTGGCGTCACATTTCTGTACATAATACAACAAATATCGCCAGACGTGTGTCAACGGGGGAATCGACGCGCATTATCCTCCCGCACACGTGCGTAAACTTGCCGCAATAACTTGCACGAACGATATATTTCGAGAACAGATATATCGACGGACGCGCACGCGGCGACCGACGCAAAAATGTGATATGTTTCGAGCGGGCCGGCGCGACGCTACGCGCGCGCGAGCAACGAACTCGCCGGACTCATTGGTAATACCGAGCGGCCGCAAGCGTCCCGCAGATCACGACGTGTGTGATGTGCACGTGCAGGTGCATAACGCACGTCAACGAACGGATGGACGGTGTGATGCGAGGCCCGGCGTCGAGGGGATTCCAGCATGTGGGTGGACGGGAGGTGCGCGCCCGTGCGCCTGTTTATTCCCAGGGACGGTAAAGTGGGTCACGGAGTCGCCGTACGCGGATGAATAGGGGGATAGAAAATGTGCCTGCGTGCGCTACGCGCGTATACATGCGTATGCACCCGGCGCGCGCGCGCGCGCGCGCGTCGCGTCGTCTCGCATCTGCATACGCGCGGGTGCATACGCGCGTTCTCATTGTCGAGCTTTTCCGCCGCCGGGCCCCCATCAGCGGCAGCGATTCTCCTTCTTTACTCTTTCACGCGGGGTAACGACTGCACGTTCGAGACGCATTATTATCCCAGATCCAATTTTAATACGAAACGTCATCCGCGTTTGCTCTATGAATAAATGGTTTTTTTTTTTTTTTTTTTTTTATACGTCGATACGCAGTATTGCGCCGCACGATATGCGCACTGAAAAAAATATCCGGCTGCATAAATTGGAATCTCTGATAGATCCGACCAGTACGTTGGAAAATGAACGAATGAAAATTTTTAAATGAGTGCGATTATATAATTTCTTTTTGTTAAATATATTAGAATTCTTAATAATGATGCTAAATTTACTTGGTTAAATATCGGTATAATTTAAGTGGGACAAAAAAGTTAGAATTTTGTTAATATTATTAAAATGTTACTAATGTTTCTAAATTTAAGTTAATTCCACGTATTGATTCGGTTACTTCCTGCTGGTTACATTCATGTAAATTATAATTTTACATGAATGTAACCAGAAGATAATTGAATTCATATTAATTAAGTCTATTAAAGCTGGCTAGTTGAAAATATCACATCATATTAATAACTAGAAATTTTGATTACATCAAAATGCATTTTACCATATTGTCTTATCTTTTTTTACAGTGCGAGAAGAATTCATATTTTTTGTTTGTAAGAGGTTTCTAGCAGGAAGTAACCGAATCGATACGTGGAATCAACTTAATTTTAGTATTTTTATTACAAAGCTTCCCATGCTCTGTCTTATTTTTTAAATTATTAGGTATATTATTTTATCGATGCACAGTTATATTGCGACATCCGGATGCGCAATTAAAACTTGTATGGTAAAAGCTTTGTACTTTCGTGTATTTTTTATTTGCGTATTTTACATATTCTCAGTTTGCATGTACATGCAATCGCTTTTCTATAATTGTATCTATATTTGCAATTTGTTTATTCGCTTGAAAAGTCAATAAAAGTAATAAAATGTCAGATAGAGATAAACATAATTTTTACAAAAGTATTTTGAGAGAAATCTAAAAAAAGTTTTTATCATAAATTTTATTTTAAAATGAATATATAAACTAAAGAAGAGAGGCGAAGTATTTATAAGCTATAAAAAATGTATACACAACTCTTCTCAAAGTACTTTGTAAAAAATTTTTTTGTTTCTTTATATGATTTTTATTATTTTTATTGACTTTCCCAACAAATAAGTGAAATATATATGAAATTTTTATACATTGGTAGTTTATTTTCTTTTAAATAGTAAATGGTATTTGCAATATAAATAAGTTTTCCGTTAGGTGCGATATATATCGGAGTTGCTTTAGAATTCATTTTATTTTTAATATAAAAAGCTTTATTCTTTAAATAGAATTTAGTGAATAAGTAAATTATTTAGCACAGGTGTCTTGCTCTTATAATATTTCTTAAATTGAATTTTGCTCCACGTGCTCATTTCTTCGTCGCAGTATTTTGCGTAGTTTCTCGAATGCGCACACAGCTTTTGCTACATTCGCAAGCGTATAGTAAACGGCGCGTATCCGCGTATAACGCATTGGACACACACGCATCGCGCGACGGCTCCCGCCTTCCTTCCTCGCTCCTCCCGCTTTCTTCCTCCCTCATTCCTCCCGTGGTTCGTTATTACTGCATTGTACGCATACGTGACACATATCGTTCGTGCAGCTCGCGCACGTTTATTACATAATGAGACGCGCTCGTGTTTAAGGCTGCACGCATTGAGGCCTCTTCGCGCGAGACACGAGTACGAAGCGCCTTCAGCGCGGCTATTATGCACTCGGCGAGATGCATCTCTTCCCTTCTCCCTCCCCCCTTCTCGCTCTCTCTCTCTCTCTCTCTCTCTCGCCCTCCTTCTTGATCTCTCGCGTGTGTACTCGAATCCTTCCTCCCTTCTTTTGCTTTCGTTTTCCCTCGGCGTACGAGCTTTGCGTGCCGCGTCGTAGGAAGCTGCGATGTAAACAGAAATGCGTGCATTCGCATCCGTCCGTTCCCTTCATCGGCAGAGCGTTTCATGCTCCGAAGAATGCGTCTCCGCCTCCGATTCTCTCCGTTTGATCGCATCATTGTCTTCGGGATTAAAATTGTTATGATATTTTCTGCAACAAAGCACTATTGTCAGTTTCTTCCTCTATCTCCCTTAATGATTAGCTTTCGTTGTGCAAATACATCAACCCTTACAAATTATGCACGCGAATAGATTGACAAGTATCGACTGAATATTGTTCGAGGATTACACGTGTATCTTTTAAGATAAGATTAACAACAGAATTATTTTTGAAAATATACACATGAATCTCTATTCAGTTTCCTCTATGATCTCGTACCTTTGCATCCACATGTGCATTTTTCCCTCGTCTTTTTGATCGCGTCAGAATTCACCGTTATATGCAAACTGCGATTGTTTTATTCTCAATGTGCGAGATTTTTCGAAAATCTTCCATTTAGGCCGATCGAGTAGAACCGTGTGAATCGGCGCCGGAACAGGAGAAGTGTCTGACGTTTGACGTCATTTGGCAAACATTCCCGTTGCTCGAACAGCCACCTCTTATTTCGTACAATCTTTCTCTGTTCTTCTCCTCCCTGTCTCCATGGTTTCCATCTGTGAAGAGCGTCTTTCAACGAGGTGATTCGCCTTTTTTTCGGCATCTTTTGGAACTCGACGAATCCCAGCGAGGCTCCCTCTCTAATCGAATTCAAGGCAAGGCTACGCGCTTTCACTTCCTTCACTTTTCTTTGAAAATCGGTCGTGTTCCGTTGAAGAGTTTGAGGATGAATTTAAAAATATATCATCCGTGCGGTTCAAAGCAAAAAGAATTAAAATTGAAAATATGTTAATATATAAGAAAACACATTTATATTAGATAAAAACTAATGTATTTAATTTAATTAATTGTTTCGTATAAGCAAAAAGATATTTTATTCCAATTATGTGAAATGATAATTTTGCTAATAAAATTTATTTCTTTTATTTCTTTAACTATCTAAACTGATTATGAACAAAATTGTTTTCAAATATATATCTAATTAAATGTTTAGATACTTTAGCAAACAATTTCTCTTTGTGTGTTACATTTTCTATATAAATTGAATAAATTGTATACATGAAATAGTTACTATCAAACATATAATTGCCATGTAAATACAAATATGTAAATATATAAGTTACATGGCTATTGTATTGTGTATTTGCTATAAAAAGAAACAAATAAAATGGAAATAAATGAGAATTGTGTAAGCAGCATGCTTTTATTTAACAACATCTTTATGTAGTTAATTTTATTTACTGTTATTTTTTATTTTATGATACAAAATACAAAGTAAAAAAAAAATAAAAATGAAAAATTTTGATTTTTAAAATAAATACTAAGTATTTTTGAAAAGATTTGTACACGCGCAAAGTAAACTTCTTTGTTTCTTTACAGAACAACAAATCTCTGAAACTCACTGTAAATCATCTTGAGGGTACACGGAGAGAATTTTCTCTTAAAAATTACCCTAAAAGTCGTGGTAATGGTGAATCTTAAAGAATTTTATTATACTTTTAACAAAATTTACTAAAATTTTAGTAAATTTTACTATACTTCTAAAAAAATTTACTAAAACTTTGCCAAATTTTATTAAAATTTTAATAAATTTTGTTAAAAATATAGTAAAATTCTTCAAGGTTTACGTTGTCGCACAATTACCATGTTTTTTAGAGTAATTTTTAAAAGAAAATTTTCTCCGTATATACTCAAAATTTTAATTTATAATCTGTTACACTATTTGACCCACTGACCCATTCTAGTGAGTCTTTTAATGTTATATTTATAAACATTTTGTATTTCGCAATGTATTCATCTCGCAAGAAGTATACGTAATCACTGTCCTGAATAAACAATAAAATACGAAAATGTTATTTCAACCTGGTAATATTGCACATATACGCCCGCGATAAAAGTGTCGACGGCGACAGATAGGATCGATAAGCATGTCTCTTTCTCTCTCTCTCTCTCTCTCTCTCTCTCTCTCTCTCTCTTGCTTTCTCTCTCTCTCTCTCTCTCTTTCTCTCGCTGACACTCGCGGTTATATGACGCCGTCGAATGCAAGATAACCGAATTAGACCGGTTGCAAAAATAGCCGGATATTTCTGCCGTTGGGGGAGAGAGCTTGCGGCTTGCCTTAGTAAAATGTCAATACGTCCGGCGCTTGTCCGGGCGGAGGGAACAGAAATTCAGCGGCGACACACACAATCTCTCTCTCTCTCTCTCTCTCTCTCTCTCTCTCTCTCTCTCTTGCGTTGCGCATATAGGACACCTGCGTGCGAGCAGTGCGCTTGCAACAGGCGAGCGTGTGTCTGTACGTGCGTCAGGAGCGACGGTGTCTCGTTGACCCAGTTCGACCGATTCCGCTGCAAGCTGCAAGCTACGAGCAGCAACGCCGTGCTTGCATGTGCAAATGCACGTGCACCGAGAAAATCCCTGCCGCCCTGGAATCGCGTTCCGGTTTTATCTCACATATCCGAGCTCGACCTGATAACCGATTGTATTTCTGTATGGATCACATTTATTTTAACGAAATTATTTTAATCTTTGTCCTTACTTTATTCCTAGCTCCTTTATCCTACCTCCCCCCCCCCCCTCGTCATTTGGAATGTAGAGGTTTTCCTAATTTCGAAGAAAACTCGATCTCTTTTTCGTCTACCGTAACTTTTAAAAAAGATTAGGTATCGAATATCTCGCTAATTCTAAAAGTCTTTAGTCTACTTTCTAATTATTGATGTGTACCGAACACAAACGTTCTACTCGATTAAATTTCTGCCGTGCAAGTGTTCATGTATTTAAGTTGAATACACGTGTGCGAGAAAACTTGGTTAAGTTTAAAAAAAAAATTAGTTAACAACCGTTTTTCCTCGGTATAATAATAGACCGATTCTATTCCGCATTAAAATTCAACGTGTATTAGGAAAGTTGTTTCCTTGTCAATTGACTCTTAAATCGCGCACTTTTAGAAGCGTTTTATTGCCTACGGAAAGCAAAGTTCCGCATAACTTCGCGTCGATCACTGGCCTTGCATTGTATGTAAAAAAAAAAGGGGACCTGATGCATACGCAAACTCGCGCGTTACAAGTGGGAACGAAGAAGCCCGCGGTTGTAAAATGGCGTTATCTCTCGTATACGCGATACGCCTGAATTACAGGCGGCCGCGGTGAGATGCATCATCGTCTTCGCGCTCGCGCTCGCGTCCGAATTATTTGAAGATCAATAAGCGCAGCTAAGAATACGCAAATGACCCGATGCACTTTCCAGTGCACTCGCTCGCGGCCGGGGCGGCGCGGTGAAGGCGAAGGCGCGCAGAAGGCCGGCCATTTGCTTCAAGGTGAATTTACAGAGGTACCGACCGCGGATTATTTGCGGATCCGCTGACGGAGGTCAGCGTGTAAATTTCTGTTTGGATCAAACGCGCGCACTCCAGAAGCAACGTGCGCTGGGAAGCACTCTCACAGATCTCTTGGGGGGGGGGGGGTAGTCATCGCGAGGGTAAGCGATAATCGCGAAATTTGACAAGCTTGTTAAAATTATTTAGTTATACGTTTTATGCAAGAAAAAGGGATTAGTATCCAATTAAAATAAATATATTATATTTAATAATTATCGTCTCATATACAGAGTGTTCCTGAACATGTTGGTCAACGCTCGTAAAAAAGTAGAAGGGATTGAGATGAACATAAAAGTCCAATATTGTTTTGGGTTAGGTCCACTAATAATTGAGATATTAGCGTATGGGATCTGCAAAAATCTAATTAATTTCTATCGTAATTGTGAATAATAAATTAATGAAAGCTTATCGTACATTCACGATAAATCTTTTCTTCCGTGTTATAGCTTGAGCGGATCAAGATCTTCCCTCGGCGCGCTCTCATTCGCATAATTTGAAAAATAATACCAGATATTGGTGGACCTAATCCAAGACCTAACCCAAAACCTAATCAAAGACACTATTGGACTTTTATGTCTATTTCGATTCCTTCTACCTTTTTACAAGCGTTGACCAACATGTTCAGGGACACCCTGTATATAAATAAAGACATGTACAATTTTCTTCAAAAAATTTGATAATCTTAAACAAACATGACTTGCCTTTATAAAGAAAAAAGGATGGACGTTAGTCCCCGGAATGGCAAATTTTTTGAGTGCTAAATCTGATTCTAATTAAAAAAAATTTTTAATTTGTTAAGAAAGTATTAAGAAATATTAATATTATCTAAATAAATATATAAAAATC
This sequence comes from Monomorium pharaonis, assembly GCF_013373865.1. NCBI lineage: Eukaryota > Metazoa > Arthropoda > Insecta > Hymenoptera > Formicidae > Monomorium > Monomorium pharaonis. The sequence goes on along the minus strand of NC_050472.1, from coordinate 7,345,748 downwards.
TTATTGACTATAAGAACGATATGTTAATGATGAAAATGACAGTAAAATAAATAATATTTAAAAAATTGACTGATATATCAACGACTTGTTAAAAAAGCAAATATTGGTTAACTCAAAAATATTTTTTACGCGAATCTTATAATTATTAGTAAAGTATTACAACAAAATATAAAATATTCTGAAAGTTCTCGAAAGATAATCAATAATGCTCTTAAGTGCGATAATAAAAAATTAAAGTAGTTCTTATCGATAATGTCTTTTGAGATCTTGATAATTTTTTGAATTTTCCATTAAGTAGAACATAAATTATCCTTCTTTAGATAATTTTATCAAAAAAATATATGTATCTTTAACAACAATTTTTACGAGTTAAGAGGAAAAAGATTTGGGTTAGAAAATAATAATATTTTCTAAGAATAAGAATTTTTTATATTATTGCTATCAAAACAATTTACTGTGCTGTTTAGAACTATTATAATATATTGAAATAAAAATATAATCTTTTGCTGAAATTTTAAATTATAAAACTCTTTGAAGGAGAAACTGTTTATTCTGATTATATATTTGGTGCTAATTTTTTTTCTGTCCACCAATGTATATTAATTTTGTCTCGGTTACTCTTTATCGTCTTCTAATTCGTCAGTCTACGTTGATAGAAATAAACATGCATCACCGTATCTAAATGCGCGAATCACATTTCGCTTTATTATTTAAACTTTGAGCTTGTATTATATACAAGATCTCATATTTATGTCTATAAGATGTTGATTTGATTTCTTATTTCAGTCACAACAGGTTAATCTGCCTATAAATATCTCAGCTTTATCTGGGCTGATAAAGCCTTTTAACCTTGCCGAGGAACTTTGTTTATCCCTGATTCATTACATTCAATATTGATTCAGTTGCGTTTCAGTTAACGAGAGCATTGCATTAGACTGCAGAGTATACGTGCGCGAGAGCCCCGCGCGCGTAACACATTGTACAGCAATTAATCCGTCTATTTGTTGCTTTAATATCCGTTCATCTCGTTTGTCCTTTATCTTTCCGTAAATGGGTCGCCCTCGTCGTCGACGACGTGTCGGCGAAGCCGTGCATCGAACGCGCGCGTGCGCGCGCGCGCGCACGCTGATGCGTCGCGCGCAGCCGACTTCGCGTCAAAACGCGCGGAGGGAACTTTAACTCGCGCGACGAATCGCGGCCGCGCGCGCGACGCGGATAAGAGGGCACTTGCGCCCGTTCCCCGATGTATCTCCGACAGTCACCGGCGGCGGGTTAGACGCATTGTGTCACGTCACCTTGCTCGCGCTACCGCGCCGCGTCTGCCCGATGATATTACGGCCAATAACGTGAGTCGCGGACACCTCGCGCAATGTAAACCCTCGAGCCTCGAGTAAGCTGGATGACCAGACGGCACTCGATTCCAGACCGACTTGTTCAAGTATCCTCGACCAGATCGAGTGTGCGACTTCGTCGCGTTTAACGACTTCCAAGGATGGAAGGTCGGCGCACGATAAAAATAATTGCACTTAATCTGCGCGCGCGAGCGCGCGTCGCTCGCCGCCTCGCGAAATTGCTTGCAGAAAACCGCGCCGGCGAGTGGGAAAGCGTTTATAAGTATAACGCGAGGAAAAAAGGAATAGCCACGTGAACGTTCGTAAAATGGAGCTTTTTACCTGACCGACGCCAAATATGTATAATCTCAATCAAGAGGGAAAATATTGAGCGAAAGGTATACCGACGTAAGCTGTTGAATATTAAGGAATCAATTTCTTGAGTTAAATTGCACCTTGTTGTTTGGAATTTCTATCTGTATGCCGAAATTGATTATTTTAACACAAAACACGTTTTAAAAAACATCCAATTAATCCATTCCTGCGGTTGAATTGCTCAGTTTCGAAGTGGTGTTTATTCATATTAATATGCACCGATGAATAATGAATTAAATTAAGGTCATATTTAATACATTTCTAGAATTGTTTAATTCTATAAATAAATAAAATTAACGATGCATCGAGTAGCAGCAGAGATAGGAAACAATTATATAACTAACCCAAATTTGGGTGCAATTCAACGTTACGAATTTAACAGCGTGTAACTTTACTCCAGCTTCGAAATTTAAAAACAAAACTTCCGTTTTACACCCAAAACATTTTTTTCTGATATACACGGATTTCCTAATACCACAACCAAAATTTATTGCTGATTTTTGTATCTGCTAGAATTTTGTCTATCACGTATGGAATTCGAAAATTTTACTTCTATCAGCTGATTACACGCAATACAATACATATACATATTACAGTATTTGCTAATTATTTATCTATCTCAGCTAATTTCTTACACATATAATTATTGTTGAAGTAGCAAGATCATTTTTTTGAGTGCACTGAGAAAAGTATCTGGTGAAATTAACCAGAATTCTGGTAAATAATTGTGTGATCAGATTTCTGGTTAATCTCACCAGATTTTTTTTTCAGTGTATCCAGAATTCTGGTTAATCTCACCAGAATTTGGATAATCTTACCAGAATTCAGCTTACTAAACCGTATAGCAAATAATCGTGTAACCAGAATTCTGGTTAATCTCGCCAGATATTTTTCTCAGTGTATATAATCGAAAATTGGAAAGTAGATTGATTATCATGTCTCCGTTTCGCGTTTTTGTCTCAACTTTGAAACTTCACAAAAAAAAAAAAAATTTATACGTCGCACCACCGTGGAAATTTATTTCCACGCAGCGCGCGTTCGAGATTTCTATATTTAGCGCAAGGATACGTCGAGAGTGCGCTCTCTTCGTCGCGGAATTGCGCCGGATGCATTAACAGTGAACGGTGACCTCCTTGTAACACATCTCGAATTCCTCGTGCGGAGTCACCGCCGAAATTTTGTGTGCGGCAGCGCGCGACAACGACGCCGGGATTGACGGGCCGTATAAATTCGACGGGGCTTGACGATGCCGAGCCGCTATACATCCTCCCACTTTCCCTCTCGATTTCTCTTTTTACTTTTAAACTATAAAGCGACAAAGTGTTTAAATATCTTATCGGTGAAAGGATCGCGCGTCGGTGAAGCACGCGTCTTCACTTACTTAGATTGGACTTCAAGGCGAAAAAAGAAGAGACAAGTCGGTTGTAAAGGCCTCCCGAAAATAAGGACGAAAATGAAATTGTCCTACAAAGGAAACGTTTTTTTTTTTTTTTGTTCAAGTTGGTATACGTCTCTCCATTTTTTTTTTAAATTAACTGAGGGTAAAGTTTTTCTCGCTTTCGTAATTTATCGTCTTGGTCTCTCGTTTCGAACTTACGTACCTTTTCGTCGTCTACTTCGCCGTTTTGCGACGCCCGGAATAAAGCCGATAAATATCTTATTCGAAATCTAGGACGCGTTTGCAATTCGTATTATTACGGATTTGTGACGCGCCAGCGCGATATGAAAATATGTTCCTTCACGTGTCGCTTTGGACTGTTTCCAACTCGAATTTTGGTCTCCGTAATACGCTAATGTTGATTTACTCTTGCTCATTATCGAGATTATATTTTTTCAGTACGCGCAAATTCGCAAATCAAGATCATTGTTTTGAAAGAAATTACATAAATACCTTCCTATTCTAAACATCAAGTTACTATTATTTAGAGGAAAAAGACTGTGATTAAACTTGATTCATACAAAAAAAAGAGTTTCCTAAAGTATCTAAAAGTTAAGCTAAATACTTGAAAATAATTTTGTTAGATCATCAAAACAATTGTATGGGAACAATTGACTGGTTCAAGCTGGTTGCTAGAATGATGTCAAAACTTTCTGCACCATTGCTCGTCATGTTTGATCTACATGATTATTTTAATAAACCAACATTAAATCTACATCTATATTCAAATAGGACTTCTTTTAGAAGTTATCTTTATAATTCTGATAATCAACATAAACATTGGAGAATTTTACTAAAATTTACTAAGTAAAATTTACTAAGTTCTGATAAAAAATTCTCTTGTGTAGCTAAATTTTTAGACAATTCAGCAAAACCGTTCTTCCCCCGCTGACTTAAGTGCAAGTCAATTAGAAATCCCGTCAACATTTATTCTCTTGTTGGTTAAAGGAAAAGATATTAAAAGTAACTCGCGAGAAGAATGAACCCGCGTCCGTTACACGCGGCGCGAAATTCCGTATTGTCCCCTGTCCAAAATCCGCGCCAACCCCCTCGACGATGAGCGGATATTTAGGCCGTTGCGCTCCAAATCGTCCGAGGTCCCAGCACGGGGTGCACCGAAAACTGGTGCATCGTACTCCGCGAGGTACCCACCCCCGGCCACGGTGGTGTGGCGGCCGCCGCGCTTGCGCCCGGCGATGCACCCACACGTCGATCGGTCGTTGTGCATCTCGGTCGGTGATCTTGCTCGGGTGAAGCACGTCGGTGTCGGCGAACCGTGTGGGTTCACGAAGTAGGTCAGGTTTCAATGGCGAGGAAGAGAGAGAGAGAGAGAGAGAGAGAGAAAGAGAAAAAGAGAGATAGAGATGGCAGAAGGGGGAGAGAGGAGCACGTGTATGTGCGCTCTCTCGTGCACCACCACCTCGTGCAGCAATGCTATGCATCTATCTTTGAACTATGCATGCCGAGAGACCGAGAGACATGTAGCGAGTCTCCTTTTAATTTCTCTTCCCTTCTTTCCCGGTGCCCCCCCCCCCCCCTCCCCCTCTCCTACGATCCGTCGATGCCATCGTCACCGCGATGCACAAAGCGACGGCGATGCATCGAGTGCGCGTTGAGTGCATCGTCGCGCCAGATGTAGGGTTCTTCAGGAACTCATCGAGCGATTCTTGATGGAAATTCTTGGTTGGATGTAGGTTTACCTCTGTATCGTTTAGAATGATTTCGATGACAATAGTATTTCTAGATTATCGTGTATTCTGGCCACGTAGCGTTCTCCTTAATTTTTCTTCTAATTTTTATGATGAACCGAGAGAGACAATTCATTGCAGTAATCACAATCTCGCTAAAATTTATAGTCCTTTTTCGCCCCGACTATATTTTTATAATTATTCAACAATATAAGTTATAATTTTTGTTTAAATTATATAGAGTTTTAATAATCATACATCGAAAAAATTGTACTCCAGGAACCAAGAGGATATTCTATAAATAAAGGAAAGCCTAATTTTGAGAATAGCTACTTTATTATGATTTTGACATTAACTTAAAAAGTTTTCTTTTATTTTTAGAGTATCTCTTTGGTTCCTAGAATACAATTTCTTCAGTGCAATATTATTGGTCTATGTAATTTATGATACAACTGCCATAAAATAGAGATTTTAATATAGTGAGTTGTACCATAAAATATTGTGCCATAAATGTACCATAAAATTATACTATATGCATATAGTTATTATTATCAATATTATAGTAATAATTGCTATTAAAATGATATTTCTGAATATAATTATTTTACTATGCAATTATAATTGTAAATATCACATTTTTTCTAAGTGTATCTGTTTCTTAAATCTTTTTTTAGTATTTTGCATAAAACGAAATACTAATTTAAATATTATATGAATTATATAACCACAAAAATATTATTGATTTAAAAAATACAAAAAAACCATATATAAGAAAGCGAATTACTTTATATCAAGTCTCGGAGCTGGAGCGAAATATTGTGTCGGGTTTTGACGTTGGAATCTTGAGGTATATATTTTCACTATCTTTAACATTATCTACGTGTGTGACAGAATTTTAATTAAAATGCAATCACATTCTACGTAATACGTCTTGAAGGATTGATCGAGCTTACGTTGCGAGGCGTTCCGTGTGTGATTTTCCATCGTGTCAAACTAGGTCATCGATATCGAGAACGTAGGGAGATTTAAGCGGAAGAACGTAGGAAATTCTATTTCGTAGTGCGTCGATAATATCTCGGAAAGTGAAACTAGGATACACGATCGAGTCCAGCGAAGAGAACTACGTTCCACTACAATCTCGTTCGTGTTAGAATCAAACGATCTCGTATAACAATTTACAAGATTGTTAAATCATTCGTCCTACTGAAATAAAATCGTCATTAATTTAATCGCGTTTAATGATCCAAAGTCATGAACTAACAAAAATTTCAGACTACATTAGAAACTTAATAAAATTTAATATTTGAAAAAAGGATTGGTTTCTTTTCCAAAACCGTGTAAACTGTATTCGTCGCCATCGTACAAGAAAATTTACAGGATTAATTTATTTCCACCGCGACTATTTCTGGCAGCTTGGCTCGAGAGTCGGTTTTTTTTAATTGGTCGATAGTGCTCGAAACGGAGCGAGAATCGTGCCCGGATGACCTCAGAGTTGCAGAGCTTCGGGGCTGCAGGTACGCAACTGCGGCCTGTCCCATATTCTCATGGAGAACTCGGACGCTCGATAACCGAGATATCGAGACGTGACGTAGGTGTGAGAGGCGAGTGAACCGGCCCACTACTGTGCGCTGCTCAGTTCCCGTGTGCGTGCGTGTGTGCACATGCATTACGTACACTTTACTTAATGAAACAATTGGACTGACCCGGACTACTGCTCCATCGTTGTCGACACTTCGTTTCGTGAAAGAAAAATACGATGTAGAAGCTGCGAACGGATCATTGACGAGGGGCGTCGCGCATTCCTTTTCGACAAGATATATGACAGAAAAGGATGCTTGATTCAAATAAATATTTAATACTAATAACATATTTTATAAAAAATTAATATTTATTTCAAACAAGTAATATTTTCTAAGTTATAGGAAGTATTACTTGTTTTAAATATAAATATTAATAATTTTCTATAAAATATGTTATTAAAAAACTCTTCTCTAGTCTTTTTGCATTATATAAAAGTTTAATCAAATTGTGAGAATGAGTTAATTATGTTATATATTATATTTATAAGTATAAGTATAGTTTAAAAAAGCATTTAGAATTAAAAAATTAAATTTTATGGTATTTTTTAGTGTAAGAATATTAAATATTAATAAATTATAAAATGTTTTATAAAATATAACATTACAGCTGGTAAAAATATGGCAACAGTGAAAAAAATATTGTTTATAATATTAATGTACGATGTTCATTGTTTAAAATTCATTTATACAATAAACTTTTTTAATAAATAGTATAAATATTATATTGAGCATTTTTTATTAGCCATAAATGAATTTAATATAACGAATTACTGTTTGTGATTTGTTATATTAAAACCTAAAGCATCATGATAATAAAATAATTCTTTGGACCAATTTTAATAAATTTTTCATTAGTAGAATGAATATTTCTTTGGCATTTATGTACAGTTTTGGTTCGGTGATTGTTTGTCTGATAAATTATATTTATTTATTACATTTACTTAAATTATTATTGTGAACAATGCTTTCTTCATTTTTTCAATATTAACATTAAAGAATGTTCTTTTAATAACATACCATTTTTATTGCTTAAATTTTATTTATCACTTATTACTTTGAAAATATGGCAAAGTTTCAAAACATTTTATTAAAACATTTATATGAATGAAAGGTCACACGATTCTTCGATTCGTAAGCTGGAGATATCCTCTTAACGAAACGTAAAGCTTCGAGTGAGACGGCTCGTGGAGAATCTTGCGCTCAGATCGACGTGTTGTTTACGATAGGTACATTCTTCGTGCATTCTCTAAGCATTGCACGTGCCTTACTGGTCAGTGGTCTTATTTTGTGAAATTATTGCGACGATAGGCCCTAGTCCGGGTCAGACCAATTCGCTTCATTAAGCGGAGCGTGTACGATGCATCACACGTACGTGTCACTTGGTTACGAGGTGATACTGCTGCCCCGCGTTTACACCTACGCGTGGTTTATGACGGGCATGTGGAGCAGGTCGCAGCTGTGTACCTGCTGCGCCGCAAGTGCTCGGCACTTGTAATGTGCGCGACAGATTATTATTTAATTTGCCGTACTTCGTGAAACTGACGACTGTGCGACGAGAGGCGCGATCATAACTTTCGGATGCAATTGTGCTATTTTACGATACGTTATAAATTAAAAAAATAAGATAGCTTAGAAATGCAAAGCTAAAATATAAACGCAAGTGTAGTTATGTAAAAAAAAAAGATTGTTACAAATTTAAATTATTTATTAATATTGAATAGGTTAAATGTACACACACATTCTTAGAGATGATTTATTTTTGAATAATATCTATAAGTCGACCAATTTATTACTAATGTTAAATCCAATTATAGGACAGTAATAATAATAATAACAGTCCTCTTTCAGTATTTTAAGCGTATTTTAGTACAGAAATATATTTTGCTTTCTAATTTCGGGTGGCGCTTATCGAAAATACTCTTCGTAGTTTTAACCGCGCGACTGCAGTCTGCAAAATGGGAGTTGTCACGCTCTCCTTTCTTTCCTTTTTTTTTTAATGCACGCAGATAAAAATTACTGTAAATTCATCTTAGACTCGCATACCCGTTGCACACCACTAACTTCGCGCGTATACTTTCGCAAGAGCAATTTTAAGAGTCCCGAGGCAATGTTTACGGGATATAACGCCGCTTGCATTCCCGGCGCGTTTTCACCTCTCCTGGACGGACGCGGTCGCGTGCGAGAGACTCCACGCGAGCGATCGCGCGAATTTTATCCTTTTCTTTTCTTTTTTTTATTTGTATTTTTATCGAACGCGAAGACACGCGAATCGCGCGTTGTCATGTCGCGGTCGATGCAGCGATGGCACCTACGCGATCACGCCGCTCCGGCACTGGGCCGGATGGGTGGACCGATCCGGTTGCGGCTCCCGCGTATACCTGCTGCACCGAGGTCATCCGGGCAGCGCCTCGTTTTCTCTTATCCTCGTTCCCGGTCCGATCGTCCCGCATAACCCGTGCCGGGTTTTTCACTTTCTTTCACTCTCCTCGTCGCCGTCATCGGCTGATCGCCAAGCTTCCGCGCCTCGTTCTTTTCCACTTCTGCCGGAAGTCGAGGTAACTCTTGCGTGGCGAATCTTGATTATGTGCGACTTGTTATTCGTCGAGGTATCAACGGCCTTTTCATTCTTTCGATGTATTTGTCCTTACGCATTTGTGTAAATTGTAAGTGTGTCGCGTAAGTTCCGTATAGTTTAGCTATATTTTCATTAATGAAACTTTTGTACGAGAAAGGTACTTGCGTTCTCTGAAAATTATTATAATTTTTGTTTTACGTTTGTACACACACGAAAATATGTAAAGCATATGGAATAAAGCCGCTTAATTAATTTTTTAATATGCTTTCTGCGAGTTTTTTTTTTTACTAATGCTTATGGTATAGTAAATTAATAATCAATTTAATTTGTGATATTATTTCTAGTTTCAGTATACAATTGTTTTTCAAGACCGACGGTGTTTCAGCACGTAGTTTATAGAAACTGAAAATACATTTTAGATATACGTATATCTAAAATATATAATATTCCCTCACTTTGTATGGTTATATCTAAATAGTTAAATTATTATTGTTCAATTTTTTTAAGTAATTTTATTTTTTGCAAACTGTTTATTATAATAGAGTTTTTAAAAATACAATAAATTAAGTTGCTCTCATTCAGGCTAGATATTATACATATTTTAAGTTTGTAATAAATAATATAGTTTGTACGCGTCTGCAGGTTAAATCGTATTTTGCATTTGATATTTAAAATAGAAGATCTTTTTAATTCTGCAGTTAGCATACTGCAATGTGCACAGCAGTATTAACGCTCTTAACGTACATACAATTGTATAAAGGCCAACATTTCTTTTCTTTGAAATACTACGAGCACTTATAGCGGTCTCTCTAAAAAAGATATTTAACAACTAGAAAACAAGGGTGTTGTTAGTCTCAGAACCTTTCACGTTCTTTACCCAGGGCGTTTTAGAAAACTACTTTAGGGCACAAAATTATTGCTTTATATTTGCAGATTTTTACTTTTTCTTTGTTTTAAAATAATTTTTGTTTATATTGAACGAAGAACTATTAAAACTATTAACAAAAAATTAAAATTTAAGCAATATTTTGAGCTAAAATTTAAGGAACATTGCTATTATATTTGCGTTAAATGTTATAAACAACATTAAAAAATAAGTTTTATAATTAATTTAAAGTTAATAATCAATTTAATGCAATTAAAATATAATATTCCTTCAATTTATACCATTCGTGCGTATTAAAATGCATTATCTTCATGTTGTTGAGTAACTCAATATTTCGAACAGCCGACTTAAACCTTTTTTTTGCAGCTTGGAATGTACAACTTCAAAGCGTAAAAATATTCTTTCTTAACTCGCTTTTGTTTTAAAAATCGTGTATTAATATATACTTAATTAAATATAATATATTTAAAATTAACTTTGATATGAGAATGTGTATTTTTTATCGGCTCTGCAGTTGGCATTAAAACATTTATATACAATTTTTCACATTTTTTAAAATTAATAACCATACAAATATATATTTTCCAGCGATGTTAAAGTATCTATATGAGTCACTGAAGAATTTCTTTTTTATACTTGCAAAAGAATAATGAAAATTGACTTAAATGCAAATGATCCAGTCTTGTGCGGAGAAGGTGCCTAAAAACAACGTGTGTACAGAGTGTTAAGCGAGGAGGTAACGATAAAGGGTTATGCTCGTGAGACTCCCTCCGGGATTCTCCGGTCTTCCGAGACTCGTTCGTGCGTTTCCATTCCTTCCAGGAACGTTGCCTCGGATCCACATACACACACACATATGTACGCAAGCATACGTACACACACACACACACACATTACGACCTCTCGAACGATTCATTTCGAGTGCTTTAACGACGTAACGAAGAATCCGCCGCGCGCGAATGTCGTTTCCGCGAATTCATTAAGGTTGACGCGCGGTGTAAACTCGCACGGTGTGCAGTCGCGTAGTTACTGAACGCTTGAAATAAACGCATGGTGCGTAAGCCCGAGGCGAGCGATTTACACGTGTGCACGCACGTGAGTGCACGCATGCGACGCGTCGGTCGTGTCGGGACGACCGACGGGAACGGACAGGCCTCCGGATTGTGAGCCGGTCGGACAATCGTTCTCAGTCGCTTTGAAGACGTCGCGTTAAGAAGCTAACGAAGAAATCTTTCTGAAAATCTTTGTAGCATAATGTGGCTAAAAATTCAATTTCTAGTCGGTGTAAACTCTTGCTTTTACTACAAAAATACGGTAAAGTACTTTTAACTCGGGTGTAGGTGAGTTTAACTAACACTGGTAGACATGTCCCGATTTTAAAGGAACAAATAGTTAATAAAAACACAATTTTATTACGTCATTTTTCTTAATTTTTCTATTTTCATCTTTTTCGTTTTCTTTATATCTTTTTTCAAGTGGTATTAATATATCTTTAACTATATTCTATTCGTTAGAATTATTAGTTTATTAATACATAACGCAGTAACAAAATTATATTTTTGATATTTATACGGGTATAACGTTTTCTTAAATTATGAGATATTTATTGGAATGTTGGAATTATTTATTATTTAAAGCAAGTTGTGATATATATATAGTAAAATAAAATTTCTTCTCTCTCTCTCAAATTGGATAAATTTAAACTTAATCTCTTTCCAAAATTTTCTAAGAACCGTACGTTTATCCATATTAATATATTTTTATAGTAAATATTATACTACACGCATACTGAGAAACGCGCTATGTTCTGTTACATTGGAAATACGGAGAAGATGAAGGACAAACATAAGTGAGCGTGCTACGGTCATTTAGACCGACTGTTGTAAATACATCAAATTTCACAGAGGAATAATCTGCGCCGGAAAGTGTTTGCGCCATTTGTTTCTTCACGCTATATACACAAGAAAAATCATTAAAGAAAATATATGTAAAGGAAAAAACTGACAAGTCAACAAATTGCAAGATGTAAATGAAAAACAAAAAAAAAAGCGACAAAATGATTAGGGCGACCACTCCTGAATTAAGTTAATCCGATAAAATTAACAATTATTTAAACATATTAATTATTGGTTTTAATCGCGGTTTACCATCGATCTTTTCTTATTTCCAAAAATCAAGAAATATCCTTTGAGTTTCTGGATTGACGACAGTTTTAATTACGAAAAAATTTATGGGGTCGACAGCGTAGCAGTATGGTGTTTGAATCGAATTTGCGCCGACACACCTGCATGTTGTGTCCATCTGTCTCGCATAATCTACTCGCTGTAATATGCTCGCTTGTAGAAGCGAGCGTATCTCTTGCTTGTTCTCTCGAGGTGTTCAGGACCAGTCTAGAGAGAAATGCAATGCGCTCACTTTAACTGCGTTTATGCGCGTCTTTCAATGCCGAAGGATGTCGGTCGTACATGCAACAAAGTGAGGAGGGTTGATAAGTTAAAGATGCTCTTCAACTTATTTCTCTCAACTTGTTTCTTTTTTTTTTTTTTTTTTTTTTTAAATAAATAAATTTCAATGTCTGTATTACAATAAGACTCTCTGCATTTTGCATTTAACTAGAATGAGAAGAGAGATTTCGAATTTAAAGTTTAAAAAGTAATAATACGAGTGTGAGAAGCAATGAAAAAGAAATGTTAACCTCTAATTTAAAGTAAAGAATAGATAAAAAATGTAATTTTTAAAAAGTATGAAGTCTACTCGAATTGACTGATGCAATTACAAGAAAATTGAGTCGATTTAATATTTCTTTTTTTTTAAATAACTTTTTCATTTACACACATTTTGCTAAAATGAAAGGTGACATAGAAATAATCTCCATTGTACTAATAACATCAAAGTTTAAATATATTTTAAATATTTTTTCTTCTCTTTTACGTAATTTAAAAACCTTTCTATGGACGTAATTGTGCTGCAGCTAATTAAAAAACTAATTAAAGTAAAATTAAAATTAGCTTTGTATTGAAGAAACATAACTAATAACTGATGACTAATAACAACAATGATTAATAAAATTAGAATAATTTTACAATAATTTTGAAATCTGACAAATGAAATCGAATTGAGTGACTCAGGCATAGACGACAGGTTTCTAATGCAAAATCTTTGCTTTACGGTCAGATCGATTTTTGCCGTGCGCAGAAAGACACGCGGATTGCCGAGCGAACGATGAAACCGCAGGAAACTGCCGTGAATCAACCGAGACCTTGATGCCGATGCACCTTTGCAAATTATTCTCGGGGATCGCAATCGTGGCTTGCGCCACGATACAACCCTAGAACGTGGGATGCAGTACATGAATATGAGTGTCGCGACGACGACGGTGACGGCGGCGGCGGTGGTATCAGTTTTAGTGCGCCGTGAGCCAGTGAGCATTACACCACATGCAGGTCCCCTTAAAATTAACTCCGTAATGACTCCGTAAGACTCGCGGCGTTGTAAATTAGCGGGTATCACGGGAAAGCGGCGAACTCGACCGGAGTCGTCGAAACGGCCTCGGCCAAATTCTCGATGATGCAACCGAGAGAGCTCGCCGAGCGAGCTAGAGAACAAGCGAAAGGGTGACGTGCTTGCGTGAAGATTGACGAGTGGAAATCCGAAATAGCCGGTCCGCGCATCTGGAACGTTCCTTTTGCAATCGTATTTGGCGCTTTTAACTTGCCTTTACGCCGCTTATTTCTCAAGACCCATTACATGTCGATCGATCGGCGACGAAGAGCCGTCGTTTGCTGATCGGGGCGTGGATTCGCCGGGCTGGTTACAACGAAGCGCGACGAATCCGAGGGGAATCGCCGATCCCACCGTCGACCGGGAGAGAGCAGTAAAGAAGGAGGGAAAATAGGTTCGCAAGAAAGCGAACTGCGTCCTCCCCGAGGAAAAAGCACGACGGCGGCGGCCCCGACGTGTAGCGCGTAGGTCGTGAAGAGGACCGTCTACGTCAGTTGGACTACGTATAGAGCTACGTGGACTACGCGAGGACGGCCTGAAATCGGGAGTGGATTAACCGGCCATCGCGAGCCCCGGGGCCGCATCTAATTCTCTTGCGACTTGTCGCAAAAAGCGCACATTGTTGCGCCGCCTCACAATAGCCCTTTTCTCCCCCTCCGTCCCTTCTCCATCGGCTCACAGGCACGCAACTCCCTCGGATAGAGCTCACGGATACCCCACGTTAGCCCGAACCGCTCGCAAACTAGCACACGTTACGGCGCCGCGCGCGCACGTTGCATAGGCGATGTAATAATAGATTGTATTCACGGCCCCGGTGTATGTGCCGCGGCGGTGCACGGGGCAGCTCCACCGCAAATTACGGACAATCATCCCCGCCGTGCGCGCTATCCGTATCATCCTTTTTTCGGCAAATAACACGCTGCTCGCGCATCTACGGGGCGTCTACGGGCGAAAGGCACGCCGCCGAGCCGGTGAGCTCCGTACGTGTCCTGGAAGGCGGTTGCCGTAACGGAAATAGGACTCGAGCCCAAGTAGAATTGTCGTAGCGCGATCTCCCTGCGATTATTAACTCGGGATCGAGGAGCCGTCATGAAATGAACTCGTCGTGAAACTTGCTCTCGTATATAATAACTCCCGTTGGAGTCCCGAGAAGGATGCATTTATTACCGGGATAAATTCAATATGAAGAAGTTGATTCTACTTTATCATTCCCGTACGAATCTTTTTTTAGGAGTGTCTATGTTCATTTCAAGCAAAATTTACGGATAACTTAGCCGGATAATTCAAATTGTTGCTTACTTGTATTCCACACTCCTGCCAAAAACATTCACTGAACGGAGAGAATTTTCTCTTAAAATTTACCCTCAAAATCTGATAATGTGTGACCTCGAATTTTATTATACTTTTTAGAAAAATTTACTAAAAGTATAATGAAATTTACTGTGCTATTCTTTTAGCACAATTTACTAAAAGTATAATAAATTTTACTAAAAAGTATAGCAAAATTCTTCGAGGTCGTACATTATCCCAATTGCCAGATTTTGAGGGTAAATTTTAAGAGAGAAATTCCCTCCGTGTGTAAAGAGTCAGAAAGAGCTTAGTTACATTCAAACGAAAGGTAACTTTCAATTATTTCACGTAACGTAAAGTATCGCGTGATTTTATTGTTCCACATTATTTTATATGAAGTTGCAAAACTTGAGCCGCGTCCATTCTAATCTGACCACCCTGTGAAAGCCCCTCTCTCGCCGTGACTAGCGTGGCACGAAGTGAATATCGGAGGGAGGCAAGTATTCTTTACTACGCGGTGCAGTCCGCAGGAACTCATGGAAGCACGGACACCTACGACCTGACCACACGCAATCCTCCGCGCCCGCCCGTTCACGTCCCCCTCCCACCCCGCCCTACCCTTTCCCCATTGCAATTGATTTACAAACCCGTATTAAGCTCACGTACGCGCTCGAATTGAGCAGATGGCTGGCGGGCGAGCGCGCGGGATGTCTTTGTGCGCAACGATCGCGAGCTAAGTGCGAAATTATTGGGGAGAGGGGGGAGGGAGGGTTTGATGCACCGGCGGGTAAGGGGGAAGAGGGATCGTGAGATGCGCGATAGCTCGCGTGAAGTCTGGAAAATCACCGGGATGCCGATAATAAGTAGGCAACTGATACCACTATTACACAATAAGCTTCCATAAAAAGAATTGACATTTTTCTACGTGAAGATCATTTATTTCTTTATTTTCGAGAAAGACACATATACCGCCACATGTTATGAGTAGGGAAGAATTACAGAAAAATGAAATAATTAAAATGAGCCAAAATATTTGTAATTCTTAAAGGTAACAGTTTATTTTAAAAATAAATGTTTCTAGATTTAGATTTATTGATTACATTTATAATAAGAAAAAACGTTACAAGGTTTTTCTTAAAAAAAAAAAAAAAAAAAAAAAAAACTACAAACAACTTGAAACACAATTTTTGCTTACAAAATCTGGCCACGGTTGCGTGTATGTAATTATGTTAACATTATTGAATTCTGAAGAACTTTAATATTACAATTGTCTAAAAATGTTGCCTTACGTGCAATTATAATTATACATAATAGAATAAATTATTACAGTTTCGCACATGCACAGAAAAATGAGATTAATTCGTTACGCTCTTGATGCATCAAGCACCGAATAAGAATGGGAATGTAATTTTATGCGCAGATATTTGCATGGAACGAAGAGGACTCGATCCGCAAAGAACCCCCAAGCGCGGATATAAGGTTGCATTGTTTAACGAAGTAGGTCGAGCACGCTGTCCTGCTTTCGCGATACATTTTCCACCGGAAGCTTTCGGGGAGGCGGAGGAAGCATTTCATATTCTCGCTCTCCTTCAATCCCGCGCTTTCTTTTTTTTTACGCTTACGCACGGGATCGTTATTGCGAGCTTGCGCATTATGCTTCGTGTCACTGCTCCACCGGCAGCCAACTTTCGCGGCAACTTCCTCCGCGAGAACGTTTGTTTCAACCCTCAATGGTCCCCTTCCAGACTTCGTGAAACTTCTCCGGTTTCCCATTCATACGTTTCTATATAGATTTCTACGTCCTCCATTGTTTGCCGGGTGAAAGAACGGCCTAAATGTTATATATACTTTCGAGTATTGAATTATTTGGAAATACCGAGTTCGCGCGCGTTAAATGCAATTTGCACATATTATTACATTACATCCCGTTTCAAAGAACGGTCGAGATTATTATTATTTATAACGCAATTTGCAATCACATTGCAAATTACGATGCTTCGATATTTTGTTATAAGTACACAAACAATGAGTTATTAACCCTAAGAATTAACCCTTGATTCTAAATTGATAAATTTAATATTTAATAATTAATGTAACACACTTGACATTTTTTTGTTGGGAAAACAGTTACAATTTGGACACTTTGTAAATCTAACAACCAAGTAACTTAATTAATCGCGTCTATGGTGAGTGAAGGGAATGGAATGTCTGATTGCACGTCAAATTTATGTACGATAGTTAATTATCACCTAATAGACTTTGCGACATTTGGGCCCTGCGTAGTTCTTTTCTTCAAAATATTTTATCGGACTCATAGTTATTAACAGATATCGTAGTTTAATATATACAATTTTTTAAATACACAATAAATCAAAAGTATCAAAATATATATAAGTGTCACTTAATTTTTTACATATTTATAAATATAAATTTACAAAATACATGAATTATCTAGGGAGTACCGAAAAACAAAGATGTTAACTATCAAATATAAAAAAATAATGATGTGTGCGATAATAATACGAGATGATTCAACCACATAGAACGAGAAAGACATATTTCTCTTTAGACACAAAACCCATAATGCACCCATAATGCAGCGTACGAGAGTGCAATGACTTTATCAAACAAATATTGCCGAATAAATAGTGAAAACGGCAAAGTTCGCATCTTTTGACACCGAAATGGCGAAGGTGGAAGAGAAATATGAAAACTCTTCGTCACAAAATATCCAGCTGGCGCATATCGTGCGGCCGCAAGGGACAGCGCGATGTACTGGCAGCGCCTCGAATATTATACTCGTCGTTCTCGTTTCTCGCAGTTTTATCATCTCGTGAGAGAGAGCAACGAACGAGACTCACCGCCATTGTAGTCCGTTCGCACGTTCATTCTTTATGCAACCGAGAACGATGCGTTTCGCCCGTGTATCTCGGTATCTGCGTGCAGAAAAATATTTCTCTCCACGCATATCACATCCGGCGTAACTTCGTTTATGAAAGTGTCTCATTTTACGTCAATATTTTCAATAAATAACAACATTTGTTCTATTCAGTATGAGTGTATTTATGACAATGTATGGGCAATGAGCTCGCAGCTGTAGTGTAATTTATTATGTACCGAGAAAAAGGTATTTGTGACAATTGAACGTTAAAATAATTATGGTTAAAAGCTGTATTTTTTATAACGATTACTATTACTGCTATTGTATTAGTAATAATGATATTGCATTGATCAAAAGAAAATGGTTGCCCAGAGAAAAAGCGTTTCTTTATATTCAGTATTTCCATTTATTTGGCTTACATTTATTTTATAGAAACAATAACTAACAATGAAACATTATTTTATCCATTTTAAATGAAGACCATTTTGTTTTGGTAGAGAGAACACGAATGTTTGACAGTTCGTTTCAATGGAACAACATTTTCTTTGATTAAATTAAATAGCCTTCGCGCGAGCGCTTCGCGAGATCTTCACTCGCGCGGCCCACTTTCGCTAGTTGGCTAGCGGGACCGCTAATAATTCGTAAACAAGATTTAGCACATGAGGAATATAAGGCCGCATGATGCGAGCTTCAGTAATTACTCACGGCTCAACCAGAAGTCATGAATATTTCTAACATTGGAGGAGAAGGCCCGATTATTAATATCTCCGTTATTTATAAGTGAAAAATTTCTAATAATTACGTGGAGTGATTTGTTTAGTATCTCACCTTTATGCGCTAATGAACAATCGACATTTGTTATAAGGTTTTTATGTTTAAGCATTTTGAAATTTTAAAGTATAATGGTTGTACATACTTTCCGATATTTAGTTACATATATTTTCTCATTCTTTTTGCAGTATTTATTACACGAATATGTACACTTGAATACTATTTCCTTTGTTAATTGACATTTTATTTAGCTGTATACAGTTCGATTTATGTAAAAAGAATTAATAGCACGAAATTTTCCTAATGTAGCCCATAAACTGGCTTAATATAATTTTTTTTTTTTTGAAGATTTTATCCCGAAGTCATTTGATAAATTGATTGCAATTCTACTGCAAATCTATAGTTTACATTATATGTATTACAAATGTTCAGTTTATATGCGAAAGGATTATACATGCATACATAAATACATACATTTATTTGCATTCTGCAATATTTTGAATAAATATATAAATTTATAACAAAACATTGTGTTTTTTTTGTACAAAATCAAATTTATAAACCTATTCTAGTGCAGAGGCAACATTAACCACCTTTCTTTTTCCTTGACTCGTTAAGTATGCAGTGTCGTCACATTTTTATAAATAAGTAATATTTTATAACGAAGTTTAAATATATATGAATGGCACACTAAAACACAATTAAAAATTGTAATCACTTGGTGCCAATTATATTTAAATTATAGCAATTAGTCAGTTTTTGTCAATATATAATACATTGTATGTTATTATTACAAACATTATAACAGCAATATAAAAATGAAGTTTCTAACTACAATTATTTTAACATTCAATTATGGAAATTTACACAAATTTGGTTACACAATTTATATATAGATACAGATTGGAAAATAATATTGGACTCTCACAATAATTACACAGAACGCTCAAGCATAATGAGCAAAGCTGAAAAAAGTTGAACATTTTGCAGTGGCAAACAATTTGGCCGCTCTACAATTATTTTGATGAACCAACAACATTTTCAGGTCTGTATTTAGTTAAATTTTTCATCATGTTAGCAAGGCCATTCTTTCCACGACTGTAATAAAAAGAAAAGCTCAAATACTTTTCTCTCAATGCGAGGGGCAATACAAATGGACAATTGAGCGAATTGGAATCTACGGGGATCTGTCTCGAGGATCGCGACGGGTTAATCCACACAATGGGAATATTGCGACAATATTCCGCCGTGCAGGCTCCTCTCCCTGCGCCTCACATAATCGCGTGCGTCCCGCTTCTCTAGAATTGGAAGGAACGTCCCAGAGATTACGCGACGGAGATGTCGAATTGTTAATATTCTCCGTGTTATACGCGCGCGCGGCTCCGCCGGGAAGCGGGCGATGACGATATTCACGGTATACGCGGCACGAACGCGGGCGGGGGAGAGAGAGAGAGAGAGAGAGAGAGAGTGAGTGAGGGGGAGAAGGGGGAAAATACGTTCCCTTTCTTTCGCGTCGCTTTCTACAATAGAGACCGGGGGGATCGAGATCCTCCGCTATTCCGCTCCGCGCGCGCGAAGCCGGGAATTACTTTCGCTACTTTCAGCTCTCCCGACAATGCTGTGATTTAATAGAGACCGTGGGCACGCTCGCGTGAGCGCGCTACTTTCATCTTCTTTCGCTCGCGCGCGATTACGAGTTTTCTTGCCGTTCGTAACAACCCGCGCGCCTTCGCGAATTCGCCTCGGCGGACGGACGGTCGATCGAAAAACGATTTAATATTCCGTCGCTACGGGACGCGAGTCAAAGGAATCGTTATCCCGTTCTTTCGGGTGTAAACGATATGGGTGTAGCTTGTTATTCGGGCAATCGGTTTGCTCGCAAAGGAGCATTGTTGTAATTTAACCGAAATTCTCTTTAGCATCACACGAGCCACAAATGGTATCTTTCAATGTTGCATTTAGTTTTCTTCTTCAGTCTGGAGAAATACTTGAATGGTTTTGAGGAAAAGAACGATTTCTTTTTTCGACTCTTTTTCTCGTCATACTTCTTCCAGTTTTTCTTGAGATCGAAGATGACGTTACTTTTTGTTGTCCGCGTCATTTAATATTTCTTTCTATAATAAATTAAAAACGCGCACTTTATTGCAATTATCTTTTCGGCGAAAAAATAGGAAGAACTGTTTTCCTCTACGATTTTATTTTTCTGGAAAGTTAAGTATATTAATCACGTTATATATTTTTTCTCATTTTGTACGATAATGAACTGAAGTACACAAGAAAAATAATAACACTGAAACGTGTGTGTGTGTGGGAAGGAGAAGGGTACGTAGTAGCTAGTATTTTTCTACATACGTTAAATAGCAACCACGTTCGTAGCCGACGATTTCCCGAAGTTTGCGCGGAATGCATCGAAACCGCATTAAATTTCTTGTCTTCGAAATGTCTCCGGCCGCGGCGCCGAGACTCCGGCTATTCACTTTCCACGTTTTCGCGGCGAAGCGCGACTCCAAGATCGAATAACGTGTCCATCGGAGCGATACGATCCGATTCGCGGATCCGCAATTTCGCAAAGGGCGGTTATCGCACGCCGTGACAATTCAGGTTGTGGTACATTCTCGCGAAGATGACAGTTTCGACATGTCGCCGTCGACGTTTGGTTCGAAATTGTCTCTTAGAAAGAAAAAAAAAATTGTAAAGGACGAAACGGAGCGTGGTAATGGCGGCGCAGAATTTGTTGTATTTAGGACGAATGCATCTGTGGAATGCGCAAAACTTAATTCTACACTGAAATAAAGTATTGTTGCATTGGGAATCCGATAGATACAACCAGTAACCTCGGTTAAAAAACAAATCAGAAATCTTGTAGGATTTATCGAAATATAATAAAGCCTATCAAACGTTCTAGTTATAAAATCTCGAGTCGTATAACCAGAAATTCTACTTGGTTTCATAGAAACGCACTCAATCGTATACGTCTTGTCGATATAATCAAACCATTTTTGTCTGTATGTTAACTTGAGATAACATTGTACTATTTTTCAACTCTTGAAAAGAACAATCGAGGATAAAACGTTTTTGTAATTAAGTAATAAGATTTAATCATTTATTTATCCCCTCCCCAACTACAGCTTTACTTATTTCATAAATTCAATTTATAAATTCCAATAAAGAAGGTATATATATATATATATATTTATAATTGTTTACCGGTGCAGGTTTAAGATAATAAATAAATAAATAATACATTTCTTTAATTTCATATAAATCTATTATTAAATTTTAAAAACAATTAATATTTATAAAAACTGTTATTTTTTATTTACTAAAAAGTTTAAGCAAATATATTATGAAAATTAAGAAACTGCTGAAAACAAATATTTAATCAGAATAAAGAAAATAATTGGTAAAAAGGTTTAGAATTCTTTGTACAAAAAGTAGAATATTAATCTAAAGAAAAATAGAAATGATTAGTAATGCTTACTTGGTTCTATTGTTAATGGAACACCCTATACACGAATCGCGATTGAATTCGCGCGCGTAGGATGCGATCCGATCTGATCTAAACAACGTGCCGAATTGGGTGATTGGATGTAAACAATCTGATAAAATACGACGCGATTCGAAAATGATAAAATGCGACTGATTCCTGTTACTTTCTCTCGGGCTTTACAAATGTGCCCAGGTACTTTGCGAACGTTGTCTGTCAATCCTGTGGGTGGATACCGTGGTACTTTTATCATTCTGAACGGCAATTTATCATTCGTATATCTCATTACAGCAATATGTAACGAAATCGCAGAGATACTGTTGGATTTATGGCAAGAAGGTGTGGGCGTTTTCTAAATGTTACTATGGCGATGAACCCGGTTCTATGGAAATATTCGATGTCGATAACAGTATTTGCAATGCGATACGGTGGATAAACAATAATTTATCCTTATCTTCCAGGTTGTGTATTTTTAACTTATGCTTTTAACCTGGAATTTTTACCTTGGCCTTATCTCGCAGCAGAACTATTTGTAATGCAGAAACACGTGCTCTATGTACATAGAATTAGCATCAAATTAAAATTTATTGTTTTATATGTAATAAAAAATATAAAATCTTTAAAGATTTTGATTATCTTAAACTTCAGTCAAAATATTGTATTTTTATTTCAATATTATAATAGTCATCGTTTAAGAAATAATTTATATATATGATTGAATAATAGTATTAAACAATTATAATTCTTAGATTCTAGTTGAGAGTGAATATATGTATATTGTTATTTTCTATCCGACATTTTTTTCTTAATTCTCAATTCATTAAAATTATTATTTGAATAAAGATAAATATATTTTTCTTGGCAAAAAAAATAATACACCCAAAAAATACATAAAAAAGTTTTTTGTAAGCAAGTTATGTCAGTTAAATTATCAAATTCTTTAAAAGAGATGTTATATTCTTGCTTATATATGAGACAATGATTGCCGATTTAATATTAATTCTTTTTATGTATGTAACTTTTAACCCTTTTTTGTACATTCGAAAAGAACGAAGTTTTGCTAAAGTATTTAAAAATTTAACTGGCTGCAAATTAAAAAATGCTTGGGTTGGAAAAATAATTATACATTAAATGCTCAAGTGTGATAAATGTTGCAAAAAGTTTCGACATTCTAGCAGCTAATTGGAACGTCCTACGTGATTATTTTTCGAATTTATATCTAATTATTTTTTTATGTATGACAAAATGTTTATTCTATCTACTTGATAATTAGGAAAATACAATGCTGATTCTATTCAATGCTAATCGCAGAATAAATTACAATTTAGAGAATGGATTTTTTGTCGTATAAATTCGATGCACTATTTCCTCCACTCGTGATTTTGTCGTCAAGAGCAAACGAGATTAAATGACTCTTTTCGCGCACAGTGATAGATCGGTAACAGTGTTGTTGAAACACTCGATCTAGGAAAACGTGGAAATTTTTTGAAAATACACGACACCGAGGCGGGACGAGTGCACCGAGTGAACTTGACAGATGGTTCTCCGCTTTTTATCACAAATGTGCACTACGTAACGCTACGTAGGGGCCTGTTTATACACAAGTTTATCAATGTAATGCGCCGTTGCAACGCGTTTGCACACATAACCCATTTGAGATCGTCGCCCGTATAATTCTTTTTCCTCCATTTAATGGCGAAATGCAAGATGCAGCGGGCGCTACGCAACAGCCAAACAAATTACAGCTGTTAACGAGGAATGGTGTGATACTCTTTCTGCAGATTAAAACTTGAATGAAAATGTCAATTAAAGGAAAGAGAACTTACGGAAAGAGAGGAAATGTGAACTGTACACGCGAACTAAAGGAAGACGTTTAATTGTTAGAAATCGGCTTATCACACCGAGAAAAAGTTGTTTATTCGACTAAATTTGATTAACTTGCTTTAATTCAAGTATTTAACTTAATTACATAAATACTGAAATTCAAACATTTTATTTTGTGTGGTCCGCAGATTATTAACAAATTTTTTTCTTTAATTCACGTTCATATTTACACTCCTCGAAATTCTTCTAATGATATTAACATCTTCATTAGTAAATGTTAGCTTAAAGACATTTTATGTACTTAAGTTAAATACACAAATACTTGAATTGTAGAAATTTAACCAAGTCAAAAAGTTCAGCTTTTTTTCTCAGTACAAAACCGTATTTCTTGATCGGACCGTTTATTACCAGCCAGAGAGAATCGCAGAAATAATGAGCGGTATAAAAATTGTCGAAACATCCGTTATGCAATTTGGAAATCTTTCCGGCATCGTCAGAGAGATTCACTGCCACTCTCGCGCGTTGTAAGCGATAAATTATCAATTTAATTTAACACGGGCCGGTCTCGCCGCCCGCCTCGAATTAAATGCTTTAATAAATTTGATCGTTTGATATTACCCGTGTACAGTCCATTTGACCGCACGGGCGCGAATTAAAGGCGCGATTAACAAATTACGAAACGGCAACTTACGAGCGTAAGAACGTTTCGGTAGTGTTTCTCTTTCCTTCTTTTCTTTTTTCCTTTTTTTTTTTTAAGTAAACGGTTTTAGCCGCAGCTTTGCGGCTGGAAGAGTGTTGTCCACGTAACTGTATGTTAACGCTTTATATAGCAATTTACGTCTTCGTCGCAGTGTCGAATTTATCTTTGAGATTATTAGTAGCGATTACGTGTCCAATGAAAGTGCATCAGTCTTTAAAAGTACGTCTAAGATAAAGATCGTAGACTTTGATATCGACTCGCTTAAATATTGACTCATTCAAGATATTTCCGATGATAAAGCTTTCTCTTCACAGCGCACTATAGTGCTTAATAATGTCTGCTTAATTTACTTTATTTTACTTTTAAAAAAATTCTATTAGAGAGAGTTAATTAAGTGCGCCTTATTATTATTCGGCCTAGATTTTAAAACTCAGACTTTTAAAGACTCTATTTTTTTAAATAGAATTTTTTAAAATAAAATAAATAACGAGTGAACATTATTTGTTAGCTCAGCTTACTTCAAATTTGACAGTATAACTTTTTTAATAAAGATTAATTAGTGATAGAATATGTAACTGTCGATTATTAAAGATTTATAATTCTACTAAATATTAATTAAGAATTCGCTATTTTGCGACAAAATAAATTTAAGTGTTAGTTTAAATTTAAAGGAATCATAGACCGTAATTTATCTTTTAGACGCGGTATTACATTTAAAGTAAATTCATAGTTTCCTCGAGCCAGTTCGGTTCAACGTCCACCTTTCCGACCACCTTCAACGAGCGGCTTCTTTTGAATCGCTCTGTATGACAACGTGCTACGCGCTGGCATTGAGGTGCAGTCCGAGCAGAATAGGCTAACTAACCAACTAACCACGAGACCACGTCAGTAGGACAGTGAAAGGCGACCTAGACCAAGTCTCTTTCGAGTCGCCGCATGGCGCGGCCGCGGCGTTGGAGCCTAACAGAGGGAGAAAGAGAGATAGAGCGATAGAGAGAGAGCGAGAGTGAAGAGGGGGAGCGCGAACGGGGGGCGAGAGAGGGACGGCGAAAAAGACGCACGTGTCCCACGCGTATGTGTTTACCAACACGCGCGGCCACGTGCAGCGCGTGTGCGGCACGTGTCTCGGTGTGTGCGTACGCATACTGACCGCGCGGTGCAGGGAAAAATGGAGCTGGCTGCAACAGCAGCAGCAGCAGCGCGGGAGTCCCCGCGTCGCTCGCGCGGATATTTTAATGCCTCGCTGTCGGAAGTGCAGTTAAAGCGCCGTTAACGTTAAGCGTAAATTATTCCACGTCGCGACACGCGGGGGAGACCTCGCTTGCGTAACTCACCACCACGTGGACCACCGCTCGCTGGGACCTCGATCGAATTTCGCGCGGCGGCCGTCCCGGAAGCGTCGCGCGGTTGCTCGCGTGCTCGCTTCGTTTTCTTTCGATTCTCTAAAGCACGGGTTCCCAACCCAGGGGTCCGCGAGAACTAAATTAACGGTCTTCGCAAAATAAAGTTATAAACCTATAATAAATTAATATTGTTGCACGCGTCACTTGGTATGATGCCCGGCCGCTTATTTTCAAATTCTCGGAATGTTTATTTTAAACCTTGGGGTCCCTGCATCGAACAAAAAAGTCTTAGGGGTCTTAGGAGTCCCTGGTCCAAGAAAGGTTAGGAACCACTGCTCTAAAGTCTCGTCTACAATGAATCGTTAGTCGTTGGTCGTAAGAACTTTATGTTTGCTTGTACTTCTCTAAGATCATCTGTGATTGGCTCAATTTCTACAACCAACGGCTAACGATTTATTATAGACGAGGCTTAAGACGCTGACAATTGCGCGACCGACGGCCAATGGAGGGGATAAAGAGCTACAGATAAGAACCAATTATAGTAAAGAACGTGGGGAGCTTTCCAGCAAGAGACACAAATCGACACAGCGGTAATTCTGTCCTTGTCTCTCACTGAATATCAAACAAAGACAGAAATACCCCCGCGTCAATTTGTGCCACTTGCTAAAAAGCTCCCAATATCTCTCGATGCGTAATACGCGAGTGCATACGCACTTCCCCCGGGCTTCCCCGGGAGTACAGTTCCGAGACGTTTGTGTCCCCCATTCAAGAAGCGACAATTTATCACCGGAAACTTCTTGTCCGTGTTACACCGAGTTCTCCATGTCGCGAGCGAAAGAATTATAGACGGAGTCGTGTTTTTTTTTACGCGGAGGTCGCCCGCCGCCGGTGTGAATGACTGACTCCGACGTTCTGGAGGACACCCATCGCCCGTGTAGCTATTTGAAAGTATAAAAAGGACGCTATGTTTGCCGGAATTTTATCGTATTTCCGCGCGCGCTGCGTAGCACGTAGCCCGTGATGATATGCGCAATCAATTATAACGTGGCGATTTATAAGAAAGAGGAATAGGTTAGAAGGCGAAAGCGTAATTCCATCACCCTGGCCGGCGGTGTCTCCCCTGTCGACCGGATGATTTATGATTTATTATAATTTATAATTAATCTCAATGTCACGAGACATGCGAATCCGTAAACAAGTGGATAAACATTCGTCCTGTGACGGAATTTTTCGTAGAAATAAAAAAAAAATCGTATAAGATTCGGCGACCGCCAGACAGCGCAATCGTTTTTTTTTATTTTTTTTTTATTTTAAAGAATTACGATATATCACCATTATGTCTCTTTTTCGTTTTGCACATTTCGTTTTGCTTAAACCAAACTGCGAAAAAAGAGCGCGGGATAATTTTAAGCGACCGGACTTGCTAATATACGTCCGACTCCGTGTCTGATTCCTGCGACTGATTCATTCGTGAGATATTTGCCGGGTCGGAGCTGGTTTTACAGAAGATTTTCACTCCTGGCCGCGAGAGGATGGGCGGGAAAGAGGGGGGGGGGTAGGGGCGGACGACTTGTCCGAAAAGGATTTACGATCGGCAAAAACGCGCTCTCGCAGAATTTCGCCATCGCAGCCGACCGACCGGCCGACCGTTCGAGGCGACGACGAGAGAGTCGGCCGGCGCTTCGGTCCTTTCGATTTCGTTCTCGTTGCGGGATTGTGACTCTTGTCGCGAGAAAAGCAACGGCGCGAGGATAAAAATAACAATTTTCGGCGGCCACCTTGGCTGCACGAAAAAAGAAAGCCCGCCGGAGAGGGAAATCGATGCAACGACCGCCGGCATTATTCTAATCGAGATATGTAACGACAATGCGTAATTGTGTGTTAATTATTAATTGACGCACAAATTTGTTAACATTAAATTTGCGAAAGTCAGAGCAAAGGTCTATTCTACAAATCTCACAATTATATTTCATATTGTTACATATTGAAAATGAAAAAAGAAAGGAATTATTAATATGTAGTTTAATCGATGTGACGGATAATGATTTCGCTGATCTTTTCATTTTACAAGATTATTCGATATAAAGTATTATCTGATAATGAGGAACGGTGCAGGCGCCAAGCGTCTCTGCGTCTGCTTTCAAGAGGGCCGCAAACTTCATCCTAATTTTCATGCGCGCACAGCGTGCGCCGGTGAATGGCAAAATGTTATAGGGTCAATGGCGCGTAGAAACGGCACCGTAGTACCGTAAACAGATTCGTATTCTTAGACGGGATTTTAGGGGTCAGCCACCATACGCCGTTAAAGCCATTAACGATGATATAAAATCTGCTCGCTACGCGCGGCGACGATGTTCCGCAATTTCCACGCTGTTTATTCAGCGTCGCTGGTAAATCGCACGGCGCGAGTGTCCGTCCTAACGTACCACTGACGTACATTCTGCGATCGAATATAGCAGTGTCTATTAATTCCGAGCGAGAATTAACGTCTCGCTCCCCCCGATTCCTCGCTTAGTTTTTCGTTACCGATAAAATTAACAGCTCGAAATCAGAGAAACGATCCTTCGATTACGGCGGCAAACAGAGACATTATGGTCATTCATGGTTGAGAGACTGTTTTCCCCCCCATTTTGAAATAGCATAACATGATTTCTTCAGTGTATCAAGATAATAAAATATTTTTGACTGTATTATGTTTGTTCAGTATTTATCAGGTTAATGTGTTGATATGGTAGTACACAGACATTACGATCGGACATGTGAGATTGCTTCTTTTGCTTTTAAGTAATAAGATATTTTTTAACGATATTATATTTATTCAGTAATTTATCAAGACGACATGACGTGGTAATGGGTACAAGCATTATGGTCAGACATTTAAGATTGCTTCTTCTATTTAGAAATGATATGATTACTTTAGCGAATCAGAGTAATGAAATATTTCTGACAGTATTATGTTTATTTACGGCACTTATCTAAATAATGATGCAGATACTGATATTATAGTCAGATATATAAGATTGCTCTTTGTTGCTCAGAAATAATATGATTTTGTCGTTTTTCCAAGTGTCAAGATAATAAAATGCCTTTGAAAATCTTGTGTTTCTTTAGTATTTATCTGGAAAATGCATAGAAAAAAATGTATTTTTTTATAATTCTACATTTTATAATTATATAAATTTAAATGTACACATATAATTTATTTTATCTATAATGGAAATAAATTTATGGTTTTGCAAAAAAATTACACCTTTCTTTGTTCATCTTTGTTGGCCTAATTTATATACAATACGAGTAGTTTCCCTACTATTTTTTTAATTTTCAAAATTTTATTAATTTGCAATTAAAAAATTAAAACTAAAATGTCATTATTTTTAAAAGTATCAATCTTGTATTTGATCATAATGTATATATTACCACGTCACAAAGTGCTATCTTATCCATATACTTGAGTTTTGGTAATATTTAAATTATTATAAAAAAATGAGATTATACGTGTAGAAAATAGAAAATAAATATCAAGCATTAGTTTGTAACAACTTGAAAATTATTTTTCAAACAAATTCAACTTTTATGAATTCATGTTTCAAAACATCTTCGAAGCTACGTTTATGCTCTTGTACTTTAGTACGCGTTTAACTTTTTCACATAACTTTCTTTGAAGTTAACTTTAAAATAAGAACTCTAATAAAATGTGAATACTAATTACTCGCACTTGTACGGGACACTATGCGAATAGGTTCGCGTCGCGAGTACGGCATTTTCGAGCGCGGTAAGTCGGTGTGCAAGTGCGAAGAAATCCCGCGAAGCGAAAGTGAGAACGTGTCTTCGCCGTCAGGCCGTCACACATATCCAGCTGCTGCAGTGGCGGTTCTAGTGCACGAACTCGCGCTGTCAGTGAAAACCGCCGGTGCGATAGCCCGTGGAATGGAACGCGAGGGAAATGAGGAAAATCGGGCACCGATGAAAGTGAGAGGACGCCGGCTACAGGGTGTCTCAGGCGGCTTATTCCGCAGTCGACCGCGAGAGAAAGGAGTTCACCTCTAATGGAGCGGCTGGTCGGTCCGGTCGGTCCGCGCGATCGATGGAAAACGAAAAAGGCGCAGTGGCGGAGGAGTTGGCCGTTAACGGAGCTCAAAGTTTCGGAATCTTTTCATTATGCAAGTTTCCAAAATGCGACTGTGAAAACTGTGAACTACGTCAAAATAATTTTCGTCTTTCTTCTTCTTTTTTTTGGGGGGGGGAGGGAATAAAAGAGAAAAAAAACTTAGCACTAGTAATCAAGCTTGAGTAAAATAATTGTAATTAAACACTCGATTAATGCAATCAAATATTTAGTAACATTTAGTAAGTTTATTAATAACTAAAAATTTAATAATCAATTGTGTCAGTTATTAATAAGTAGTTACCAAACTATTACTAAACGGTTGGTTATATTAATTGAATGCTTAATTAAAAATACTTCGCCGAAGCTTAGTACCTGTCATCTAAGCTCGGTTATTATTATCAAACTTTTTTTTTCAGTATAGAAAGTCATTTACGTTCAGCAGTGCTTGGAATCTTAGGACTTTTTGCTGACCTAACAAGGAGTTTTACTTATTTTTAATTTTGACCGGTGACTACAAGGACTCTGTTATTTTGATTTAGGACTTTTTGTTGTACGTGTCTCAAGGTACATTTGCAAAAGATACAGTTGCAATAAGTATACAAAGAAATCAACATGCGCTGCGAAACGAGAAAATGCATTGCAGCATAAGTTTTTGTATTTGTACAAGTGAATTTTTCTTTATTTGGCGGTATATAAGGGCGTTCTAGCGAAATCCTTGGAGTAAGTTACGCGCTACCTTTGCCATGCGTCCGCGTGATTTTATTTATTACACGGAAAATAAATTTCTCGCTACGCCCATGACCTAGACATCAGACCTACTTGCGGATTCTCGGAGGAGAATTGATATGCGCGCTCTACGCCGCGCGATGACGAACGGATTAAAATCGGAGAGCGAGACTTTCACGTTGGCTCTCGCGCGTTGATTCTTTCCTTTCTTTCTTTTACCTTTTCCCTCCCTTTTATTTTCTTTTTCATTCCTCTTCGATCCCGCACCGCGCTTTATTCGCCGGGCGTGCCCGATCGCCTGATGATTTCGTAAGGCGATTGTTCGAATGCGCGCGTTACGTCAACGGCGAACTAATTCCATATAATACAATCCGGCTGCGGGGCCGCAATCCGCCGCGGTGTCTGGTGTCGTAAAGTCTTATATTTTATATGCCGTAAGTTGTTCCGAATGACGTTACTCGCTTTACTCGTCCGTGCGCGCGCTCCCGACCGGCTGCGCTTTTTCGTCTAACTCTCACGGCTATCATTTATTTGGCGTTACAAATATTATAAATACGGGGAGAAAGGGAGATGACTGGACCTCGTAAATCTTTCTCTCGGCGAGGATTAAATAACTGCTGGACGCGAACCTCCCGAAATTTGCGTACACGCTCGCGGAACAAAGCGAGATTTCGGGGAAGGTACGCGCAATCTGCATGATTGCCGTTATAAATAATGCAACAAGAACGCACAATTAAGTTAGATTGTACAATTGCATGCGCGCAATTTTCTTTGAAACATTGAAAATTGTTAACGATATAGCCAATTTATGCACAGAGAGAATTTTCAATTATAATTTACTCTCAAAATTATAGCGATTGTAGAGTGTGAACTTGGGAAGAATTTTACTACAATATTATTCTTTGTGTAAAATTTTACAATATAAAATATTATAAATTTTTAATAAAAAATAATTATTAAATTGTAAAAATATTTTAAAATAACATAAATTATTTTACATTATAGTTTATAAATAGTTCATCAAAGAGAGAGAGAGAGAAGTTTTTAATCTTTCTGCTAAACCTAAGGAGAATTATTTTACTATTCCTTACATCTTCCACGTAGCGGGAAAATTTATTCAATATATTAAAAAATTCCCAGAATTTAAATTAGTTTTTACTATTCCCAACAAATAGGTTTATTAAAAATATTTTACCTCCTTTTTTTCGTTCAAATATCGTTTATAACTTTAATAGTGTGAATTGCGAGGTTTCGTACGTCGAACAAACTCGCTGATTTTTAAAAAACATAATTGATAAACATAAGAAAAAACGCGACACTGTCTTCTGTCATCACGGAACATCGCTTACGATCCATTTATAAGTTTAATTGGGATAATATCGAAATATCGGTTGAGAAATGGCTGCCTAAAAAACAAAATTCTTAGATCTTATATGTATTGACGTTATTCTCAAAATTTCGACTTATGAGTTCTCCGAATAGATTATTTTATCTCACACGAACTGTCAAGTTATAGTAGTGGGAGTAATATAGTTATGTATTTTCTTACCGTACGCTTCTAAATTCGTTTCTGCTTGATATCGGTTGGACGTTTCCTCTCTTCGTTGTAAGTAGACATCTAAACTAATTAATAACGTCATCGTTACTTTTGACAAATGGTATCATTAAATTTCATCTCCTGTTTTCTAATTAGTTAAGATTAATTGGATTTCTGGTACACGAAAAAATAGCTTTGACTATTTATTAAAAAGATAAAATTATCTTGCGCGCGAGAAGAGATGGTATGTAACTACCTAAGCTCCACATTGTTTTTATATACTAAAGAGGTTTCAAATGTAAGATCAAAACGTTTGAGAAAATATCAAGTTTCGATAGAACTTGATTTAATAAATTTACCTGTCTACACTACGACAAGCGAAGCCCCGTGAAGCATTTTATTAATTCAAAATTAATTAATCAAAAAATTACATTATTGTTTTAATTTTAAAATAGTTCACTCGAATTTTATCGAAATTTACTAAAAATTATAGTAAAAATTTCCGAGGTCCGTGTTATTTCGCGACTGCTATAATTTTAAGTAAATTCTAAAAGAAAATTTTATCTATGCATAATGTCGGTGCATTTAAACGCTTTAAGACAATTAAAATCAAGTTCATAAGGTTAAGAAAGGTTTGAATATGACTATTGACTTTTTTTTAAATATACGTACATATACATCATTATCTAATAATGGTTTTCTTCTGATTACAGATTGATTATTCGAACGTGAGCCCTTTAAGCGGCCAAAAGGTTTTTCCAACGAGGAAGAATTCCAGCTAGAGTTCGTACTGAAGACGAAGGAGGAAACAACGTCGCTTCGACGCGTATATACCTAGAAAAAAAAGCGAGAGGGAATAATGGCGGGCGAAGACACGCAGATCTTGTCGAATGGCGTGGATGCGCTCACGCTCATCGAGTCGTCGAAGATGACAAACGGAAATGGGCTGATCTGCGGCGACAAGCAGCACAACAACAACGGTTCGATACCAAATGGGAAGTTGCACGGGGGGATCGGCGGCACGGAGAACGGCAATCTAATCGTGCCGGATGAGAGGTCGAGCAGTCTTCACACGGAATTCGACGACGCAGACGTGTCCTGTGGATGGGGACCATGCAGGCCCCACTGGCTGCAGTGCTTCGCCACGAAGCAGGCCTTCCTAGTGACCTTCTGTCTCACCTGGGTGAGTACACATCGAAGGGATTTTATTATTTCCCTTTTCAATCAATAAGTTTATTAAGAAACAGTATACAGAGTGTCCCTGAACATGTTGGTCAACGCTCGTAAAAAGGTAGAAGGGATCGAGATGAACATAAAAGTCCAATATTGTCTTGGGTTAGGTCCACTAATAATCGAGATATTAGCGTATGGGATCTGAAAAAAGCTAATTAATTTCTATCGTAATTGTGAACAATAAATTAATGAAAGCTTATCGTACATTCACGATAGATTCTTTCTTCTGTGTTATAGCTCAAGCTCTTCTCTCGGCGCACTTTTATTCACATAATTTGAAAAATTAATACCTCGATATTGGTGGACGTAACTTAAGATCTAACCCAAGATCTAACTTGACCAATATATTCAGGGACACCCTGTATAATATAACTGTGTACAATTTAGGAGAACAGAAGTATGATAAAAGAACGAAGAATAGACCTTTTTCGGATTATATTGACAAGGGACTTGATCGAACGACATTCACAGCAACAAAATTCCTCCCGACAGGTCGACGTAGAGTCAAAGTTTATTATCTTTCTATCGCAGGTTCTTCAGGGCATGTACTACACGTACTTCGTGTCCGTAATCACGACAATAGAGAAGCTCTTCCAAATCCAGTCGAAGACCACGGGCATTATTATGTCCGCAACGGAAATCGGCCAGATCGGGTCCTCCTTGTTACTGACGTACTATGGTGGCCAAGGTCACCGGCCCAAGTGGATCGCCTGGGGCATGATCCTCTTCGCCGTGAGCTCGTTCACCTGCTCGATGCCCCACTTTATCTTCGGCGAACAGCTGATTCGTCAGAACGAGATGCTGGTCAGCGGGGTCGATCCCGACGGCCGCAGGCTCAACAGCACGGATCCGATCCCGGCGAATCTCTGCAGGTTCCAGGAAAGGAACAGCACGTTAGACGGGTGAGTGGCTCTGTCATAACTCTCCTTCGAGTTAGCCTCTTCTATTTCTAAATTCTTAATGAGCGACACCACCCGACGATTCATCATAATATAGAGAGATATCTTCATTTGGCTTTTATCCTCGTGATTAAGTAACAGCTAACTCAACAGTCGTGAATCATCAAAAAACGCGGGGAATCGGAATGTATTAATCACGGTAAATACGAGTGCGGGAGAAAAATCGAATGCAGAATTCATCAACAGTTGTTACATTAGCGGATTAATTAATTTAACAATTAGCTAATAATTGATAAGTTTAAACAATTATTGTTCACTTAATGTCAATAAACTAATTAATTCTGCTGTACATTAATCGTTTTAATCCGATTCAATGGCGATTAGTGACAAAGTATTTTTTAAAATTTACTTCTTGCCTAACAAAACTTGCTCAAATAACTTGTTTACTCACGGGGAAGCGTTTACAGTTATGATTCGCGTTATTACAATGTCCCGCGGAGAAACGGGGGGCGGGACGCAGACGATCAGCCGTGTTATCGTTTCGGGTAAGATACAATAATCGTTTGCCGTGATAAATACACAATGTAAGGCGGAATACCGCCGAAGTAATGGGCGTGCAATTTTGCCTCAAACTCGTATTATACAAGAACCGGTTCGTCGCACTTCTGCAAAACGAGTTGAAACCGGGCGATTCGTAATCCGAAGGTAACTAATCAAAAACGAATTGCACGCGCTTCGCGTTTACCTACCCTTTAGATAGATTGAATGTTTTCGAGTAGAAGTAACATATGCCGGAAATAGTGTACCAGAAATAGAAAATAGAAAATAGAACTGATTTTAGAAGGACTGTGTTAAGAGTCTCTCAAGAAGTGATATAGATGTGTTATATTTATAGGAGGTATGTATGTAGTACGTTATATTTAAGGAAGTTCTTCGGTTTAAAACAGTAAAAGGATGTGACGCGTGATGTTTTATAGATCTTTTAACAAGAAAAAAAGAGCAATTTTGAAATAGAGAAGAGAAAAGGATTGTGAACTACCATTACGTTTTATTTAAATAACTTAATAAATATTTATATGATACAATTCTTGTTTTGGTACAAGTTTGTTACCTATAGGGTTCTAACACTCATGTTATAAGCGGAAGCTCCTCAGATATACATAACGAACATAATTAACAATTTACTGAAGAGGGAAAAAAGATTGCGGTTATGGAACATTACCGACAAATATTCTCAAAATCATTTTTATTTCTAAAAAAATAAAAAATTAACGCTCTTTGGCGCATTTTGCACATTAATCTCATAAAGGTATCAATTTATGTGAAATTGATTAGAGAACCTCCTTAAAAAGCTTTTGAAGAACTCGAGAGAAGATTTATTCGAAAAAAATTGTAAATTGATCTAAAAAATCGTTTTTAAATCTCTTGGAAAATAGTTTCTTGACGAAAAGATGAAAGCGTGCAAGTTATGCGCACGTAATTTCACGCCTTATACGTTATTCTAACGACATAGTGCAGAAAAAATAAAGAGAGAGAGAGCGGGAGGAAGAAAGAGAAATAATAATAATGTGTTTGGTTAACAAGCGAGAAAGTTTGGCTGATAACATCGTTTTCTGACAGCAGTAATTATAACAACTTCCATTCTTTAAAAGATGCGTCCACATGTGTCATAATTCCGTGTGCCTAATTGCTATTACATAATGAAAGAGTTCACCGGCCAGGCACAATGAGATCCCATAACGAACGGAATGCTCGAAACTGATCCACGCAATTTAGCGCGGTAATAAAATGGGGACAATGTCGATTACGTTTTTCTTAATATCACGCGCACGTTTTGCAGCTGCGCTCATTGCTTATCACAAAGAAAAATGATTGTATATGAGTATTCCCCGTATTGTAGGCGTTGACTTCCTGATGTACATCCGGAAATGGTTGATAGACAATTTTACTATAAAATAAGATGCAATTATTGATAACAGGGTGGATTGGATAGCGATATGTGTAACATATTTATACATTGTGAGACAATTTGCATAATTCAATATTTGCAGATTAAATAATGAGATCATACCTATTATGCATTCCGAATTTATTGGTTTTACAAATGACATTATCGACAGAACTTTATTGTCAATGCCAGTTCAATTTCAATCAGTCAGTTTTAATTTTTTAAATCAGATAATACGTTTACAATATTACTCAGATGTTTATTTAATACAATGCAATATTGATGGAGAGAATTTTCTCTTGGAATTTATCCTTAAGATCATGATAGCCGTAAGAAAGCATAAAAAGATTCAAAAAATTTTACTTGAATAAAATTTCACTAAATTTTACTAAAATCTTACTAAATTTTACTAAATGTAAAGTGAAATTCTTCGTCCGCCTGTGTATTTTTATCATGAGATAGATAAAGATAAATTCTAAGAAAAAATTCTTTCCGTATATACCTGTATGAGAGGTCATAAAAAATTAAGCAATGCTTAATGACCGACACATGTGTCAGATATTTTAAAGTAGACGCAATAAACGATTCACGATTAATGTTATCTTTAATTTTTTTCTTGCAGATGGAACATATCGACGAGCGCACCACATACCAATTCGGCAGAGTACTGCAAGGGCGAGTTTCTAACGGAGCAGAGAATACAGAGCAAGATAACCACGGTAGTGCTTGCAATATTTTTTGTATCATTACTCGGTGTAGGAATGGGCCAAACAGCTATAAACACCCTCGGTATACCGTACATCGATGACAACGTCGCCAGCAAAGAGAGTCCCTTGTATTTCGGTAAGTTCTTTTTAATTCGCAAATTATTATTCTCATATTTTCTTCTTATATATTTTTTTACAGTAACAGATAAATTTTAATTATTATTTTAAAAGTAACTTAGTCATGAGTTTATTTAAATATTTTATGTCTATTAAATTCTAATTGTTGCGAATGAAACAATTTTTAACATATAAGGTATTAATTATTCTCAGTGACATTTTTTAGTGCAAATTGAAAGATTTATTTTTCTTTTTTACATCTGCGAATTAAATAATTATTCTTGACTATAAATTTAAAACTTAAAAAATGATTTAATTATATGCAACAGCGATCACTATCGGAGTGCGGATTCTCGGTCCAGCATTAGGCTTTATCCTCGGTTCCTTGTGCACGATGGTCTACGCGGATTTGTCGAGAAATCCGCAGATTACGCCATCGGATCCAAGATGGGTTGGTGCTTGGTGGCTTGGTAAGTTTGAAGAAATTATAACACCGAAGTTGGAAATATAATGATTAACTCAGTTTTACGGAGTAAGAATGAAGAAATACTTTCGCTGAAGACTTAATTTTATAATCGAGTTTTATAACAAGTAAAATCTTTATTGGAATTTTTCATAAAGTGCTTATAAACTTCGATTTGAAGACTTAATGCGAAAAGATTTGGGTTCTTTAAAAGTCGTTTGACTTTCAAACCATTCAAATTGCATTGTTAGTATTACATATGCGACAAATCTATTTGTATTTGTTGTAAGCCAAATTTTAATTGGTCTCTTATTGTTTTCACATTACTTTTACATCAATATTATGATGTAAAACATTTAATTTATTAGCTGAAAATATGATTTTTAAGATTGTAATGTGTATGTGATTATTATATATTTATAATTGAACCTCTCAAATTAAAAAAATTTTTTCTATTAGTATAGAATTAAATTATAGAGATTTAAATTGAAATTAATTTGAATTAAGTAAAATTTAATTCGATTTGAATAGTTTGCACATCTTTATTATTAATATATGTGTATATGTATGATATATTTATATACATGGTTATAATATATAATTGTACAGAGTGGTAAAGCACACCAATTATGCGGATATCGATTTTCCAAATTTCCTCAATATATGAAAATGTTTATTTAATGAATAAATAAATGTTTTACTTATTGTTTCTTATTAACACTTATAAATAATGAACTTATTTTAAATATAAATTAGATTACATGTAAATTAATATGTTTGCAAGGTTTATGAAAATATTAGCAAAGATGTATAGAACTCGACGCAGAAATTCAAACGTTATACTGACTATCGTCTATATTGACTGTTTGTATATTATATGAGGTACGAAATAAATAAAAACGACTCTCGCAACGCGGATAATATCATTTCGTTCTAACTACAGTAACAGTAACAGTAAGAGTAAAGATGGAAATACAAAAATCCAATAAGATAAAAATCGTATTGAAATCAAGAAGAATCGACGACTTAAAGATTATTAAAATGCATCATGAATGCAAATCGGAATACGAAATTGCTCGTGAATTGAAGCTACCAATAATAAAGGTTAAAATTGTACTTTACAAGTATGAAAAACGAAAACAAATATGGTGTGATTTACTATTGAATAAGAACATAACAGAAGATGTTAAAGAATATGTGACAAAATATGAAGAAAAGTGTAAAGAACAAGATATAAATTTACGTATTAGAATATTTAAAGTATGAAAAGGTAAATTAAAATACTTCTATAATCGCATATAATCTATACAAATGTTAATTATATCGTATGTAAGTTGACGTGACATACATATAAACATATATACAATAACATTCGGTACGTATGCTTATTGAAAACTTTTGTGCGGATAATTAATGTAAAATTAATAAGTCAGTTTTGTCTGTTTGAATAATTGGTGTGTCTTACTGTACCTGTAATTTGCCATCGTGTGGTGACGTCGTTTACCATCCCCTTTGAAATTATAAAGAACTTTCCTTTTATACTGATCCTTTATGATGTTTCAGGATTAGTTTTAATATCCGCGTTGCTGATGCTCGTCAGCATAGGTATGTTTGCATTCCCGACCCGTTTGCCGACAAGCCGAACACCCCCTCGACGGCCAGATTCTCAAAAGCCCAGCTTGAGAGGTAAGTCCTGATTTATCCTTCGGGAATGTGTGCACCTCCGATCTCTTTCGTCAGGCTGGTCGCCGTTTTCGACCGCCAGGGCATCAGATCCCGCGCCAACTTAATCTGTTTTTATGGCTCGCCGTAAGCTGCTTTGCGGCAGTTCCCGTCTCTCTTTCTCTCATTATCTCCCTCTCTTTCTCTCGCTTTTCGTCTCGCGATCCCGTGTGCGAACCATCTCGAGGAGGAGTCCTCGAGGAGCGAGGAGGATAACGGGCGGAGCGTGATATCAATTTATCCTCGTTGCCATAACGCGCACGTGTAAATTTAGCTCGCGCTGTATATGTCGTCGCGTTTACGGCTGCGCTTTCTTTCCGTCTTTCTGTAATTGCAATCTTCACGATTGCGGTATCTTGACGCTTAATTATACTTCGTACTAGCATTTATAGCGAACTGCTGCATGTGATAACTTCGCGTGCAGCTGCTGTGCGAATAAATCGGCATGCAGCTGTTTTACATTGGAAATTGATTAAGCGTTAAAATTTGAACAAATAAATCTAGATATTAAAATATGTGTGCACGGCGAGATCGTATTTTCTGGTTTAATACGAATATTCTCTGAAACTTATTTGATCTTAATATGCTTGACCGTTATGGTTCATCACACTCGAAAATATAAAAGCCCTTTAAAGATTATTTTGTACGTTCGCGAGCTTATAAAAGTTTCTTCCAGGGAAATGCAATTTAAGGATCTCCTACAAAAGCCAAACAAATCCAAAGAGTTATTAAACTTTCAGAAAACAAAAAACTTTATTGTTAAATTATTTATTAATAAGATAATTTTTATTTGGACATATAATAGATGTATAAAAAGATGGTAAGATATAAAAAATTGTAAGATTTGATTAATATTTTGAGAATCTATTGAAAAAACATCTTTGAATTTGTTTGATTCTTTGCGGAAATTATTTTCTATTTACTGTCTATTTATCCCATAAAATTTTACATGTACCATTTATATTAATAATGAAAGTAAAGAAGAAAATATTTCATATTATTCAAAGTGTACACAATAATTTTTTCACTTTTTTATTAATAAAATTTTACAAATTGCTCTGAAAAGAAACATTTTTTTTTATTTCTCTTTGTATAAATACAGTAATTTTTTCTCGAACGTCATATTATAATAAGTATGAGAACAAGCTTTAAACTTATAACTTTTATTAATATTGAAGTTCCATTTAAAAAGAGAAGAAAATTTCCGTTTAGGAATGTTCTCGTGGAAAATTTTATTTTATATTGTAATTTATTATTATATATATATTCTTTATTTTCATTGTTTGATTTTTTCTGAAACAAATTGTTTATTATTCGACGCTTGAACGAGAATGATCTGCTAACTTTTTTTATTTATTTAATGGACGTATTGATCGTTGCGGGAAAAAAACACTTCAGTTGCACGTGAGAGAGGGTACAATATACAAGAAAAAAAATGAACGCCGATAGAAAGAAAACGCGGACCTTTCGCGTGATTGCCGATTATATTTCCATGCTTAACGGCAAGTGTTTTCGTTGCGCGCTGAAAGGTTCGCGACGAAAGGCGAAATTCTGCACGCCCTGCCACTTGCCGTAGCGCCGCGGATCGAAGGCTAACGAGAATGCAAATAGAAGCCCGAGACAATGTGCTCTTCGTGAGTTAATCGGGAGCTCACGACGAGCGATTTCGCCTACGACTCGTATAGTGCTTTCTCTTATGCACATATTTACATTGCCCGTCAAGGTAACAATACATCGGCACTCTTCAAATAACCATAGATTTCGTCGATTCCCTTTCAATCTGTTATTTTAATTTCTCGCCGTTTGATTTCATTTCGTGATAATTCGATTTTTTATTTTACCATGATGAGAGAGAGAGAGAGAGAGAGAGAGAAAAGTATGAGGATTTAAACGAAACTCTTTATATTTTTGATTTATTACAAAAAATGCAGAAAAATACGTGCGACTCATCGTGCAAATATTGCTTGCGCGTAACATTTATTTTCAGACTTTTTAAAATAATTTGCCGCGCGGAAAAGTTAGGCTCCGCCATTCGCGTTAAGATGTTCGATTTACAACGACCTACGCGTTTAAATCGCCCCCGTTCTCCAACGACGAATCGAGACGTGCAGCAGGATGAATCACTACGCCACATCCGCAGCTGCACCGATATCTCCGCCGCTCGAGGTCCCGATATTGGTGTCGTCGCGTCCGCCATTGACGAATAATGCACACATACGGCTCTATTCGCATAAAAAGAAGGAACGAGACGCGATCTCCGAGGCGATAAGCCTCCGAGGCGGTCCAAGGTCAATGGCGGATCTGGGTGCCGGAGAAAATCGGTATCGCCTCCGCCTATAAATACACGTGTACGCGGCACCGATCGGGAAAGTACGGTTGGAGATTCACAGATTTCGACACCGCCCGTATAGCTGTGGAGGAAAACAAAAAGAAGCCGCACGATTAGGCTCTCTCTTCCCGCGGAGAATCTCTCCTCTCTCCCGAACGACCTCTCTCGTGAAATTCGGCGACTGTGAATAATCTCAGCCTCGTCCCTGATTAGATTCCTGCGCGTTTGCCTTTTTTTTTTTTAATCTTCCTCCCGCTGTTTTCAGCTGAACTTGTACTTTGTACTGCCCAGAAGTGGCTCTTTGAAGACGGTGTTTCATGCTTCGTTTGCGATCCAATCACCTTGACCTGTTTAATCCTCCGATGTCTCTTAAGCGCGCCCCGCTCAAAGTATTAACGAAAATTGGTTACATTATCGAATTAATGAGTGTTTATATTGAAGCCCTATATGTATGTGTGTGTGTGTGTGTGTGTATTATATATTGTTTGAAAATATTAATA
Source organism: Monomorium pharaonis (assembly GCF_013373865.1). Lineage (NCBI taxonomy): Eukaryota > Metazoa > Arthropoda > Insecta > Hymenoptera > Formicidae > Monomorium > Monomorium pharaonis. Next base: position 7,303,789 of record NC_050472.1, on the reverse strand, counting down.
ATTAAATAATTAAATTATTATTGAATAGAATACATAAGACAACAGAAGATTTAAATTGCAAAAAATGTTTTTTTTTTAAAGAGACTTTAATTTAAATATAATATTTTTCGTTAAGTACTTAAATAAAGTACTCTCATTTAATTATTTTTTTAAATTTTATTTAATAGAGTTTTATTATTAAAGTATTCTCACTTAATTATTTTTTTTTAATTTTATTTAATGGAGTTTTATTAAATAAAATGTTTCCATTTAATAAAGTTTATTTAAAAACAAAATAACTGAAGAGAGTGTTATTCAATCTATTACCTTAATTAATATTTAAATCTTTCCAAAATTAAATTTTTATTTAAAAAATAAAAATCTACTACGATATTTCTTCTAATTCTTCGTTCACATTTAAATGCTAAATAATCAAAGTACAATGCAATAATAAGAAACGAAAAGGGGGGGGGGGGCAAGCGTGTAAAAACAAACTTTTATAGTTATATATACAATTTCGAAATTATAAGGAGGTATATATTTTTTCACACAAGTGTTCCCGGGTGATTTTCAAAAACCCTCCGTCTCAATTGCCGTGCTGCCGGCGTAGCTAAGCGACTGTAGTAACTTGACTTGTTCGGAAAGCCCTGAAATCGTCGGATGCTCCTTTAACGGACCCTCACCCGCGGAGGACGGTGCGTTCACGCGTGCGTCCGCGTAAACGGTCGCGTGTGTTGCGTGTGCGTGTACCCCGTGTCTCGGGAGCGCACACGCGCTGCGTCGCCGCCGCCGTTCTCTACGTGTGTGCGTTAATAATAATGACTGACCGACTCGTGCACGAGGTGGGGCAAGTTCACGGTCACGCGTCATGCATAGAGGCGGTGGTGGACACGCACGCGCGTACACGTTTTGCGCGTGCACACGGACTAACGTGCGTGTGTCCCTCGCCTTGGATCCTCTTTTCTTCTCTTTCTCTTCCCCTACCGCTCTCTTCGTTTTCTTTTTCTGCGCTCTATGTTTTGTGTTCCTCTCGCCCTCTCCCTCTCTCTCTCTTTCGCCGTCTCTCTTGTACGTCGCTCTGTTACGGGGGAGTCAGGGGGCCGCATTGCCAACACCGTCGCGCTTAATTCGGCGGATCGCCTACGTGCGAGCCTTTTTAACTATCTAACTTTTAACCCGCGTCTCTTCTAATGTTTTATTTATTGTCGGACGGACGCTGTCATTTTGTTTAAAGCGAGTTTCCGTGCCTTCGCATATTTATAACGAATATTTTAGCGCCGCGCTTTAGGCGCAGCTTGCTTCCAAGCGGAACGTACTACGCATATAGCTGTAAAGATACAAGCGAATCAAATTACGTAATGAAAAGATCGAAAAATTATAATTACAATATTATAATTTTTTTTATATTCAATTATAATAAGTATGAAAACCAAATGTATCGAATTAATGGCGATTGTCCTGAAAAAAATGAAAATAAGTTCTTATAACATTTTCAAGAATTTTTTATGTTACAATTTTTTTTAGATTTCACATGTTTTCTCCAGAAATTGTAGAATCTTCGAAATCTTACAACATTTCAAAACTTACATGTACAAAAAATTCTAGAAAAATGTAAACTTTCCCAACGCTTTTAAAAAGTGTCTCTAAATCTCTTCTAAAAGTTTATAAATTAATGATTAACAATTTAAAATAATATAATTTACCTTTTTAAATTTATTTTAAAATATTTGTGTATAAAAATTTTAAAGAATTACATGAACAATTCGAAGAGAAATCTTTATTATGATACATTTAAAAGATATATATCGTCTTGCAATATTTAAATGTCATCAGCTGATCTTAGGTGCACCAATCAGATTCAATTTTTATCTAATCATTTAACACCAGTCAAGTTTAACGATCGCAATTAGAAACTGTATAACATTTATGCGGCTACGTTCTGCATATGTTCTTGCACCGATCACATCGATTTGTATACCTCTCACGTTAAACGCTTGCTTAATGGAGCTCGCGGTTGCAAAATCGGCGAAGTAAAACATCTGTTTGAAACGAAAGGATATAATTTTTAAATATATATGATAGCGATCGTGGTGTCTCACGTTTGAACCTTTAAAGGGTACTCTGTACATACGCGATAATACTCGGAGCGCAATGTTAGTCACGTTTGTCTACTCATGGTCTGTGGGACCTTCCTATGCGGAGTTGCCACGACTAGTCTCACCTAGCTGGCCTCTCATGCGAGTCCCTAGAAGACTCCTAGACAGTCCTAGGAGCATAGCTGCGTTCGCGCACGCACAAGGTTACGCACGTACTGTACACTTTCTACAGTATCGTGCGAAAAAGATGCTCGACTCGTCCGAGCAGATAAATTAAGCTCCTCGGTAAAAGGAGGCTGGAAGCATTTACTTAGCTTTTCTTTCAATTGCAAAATAATTAATCATTTTTTCGCTTTGCTCATTGAAGATTGAATCTTTAAGCGGGAAACCTTTTTTTTCAAGTTTTTATAAATTAAAAAAAAATAAAAATGTATGACTGCTCACAACACCTTTTATTTTTAATTATTGAAGGATTTCTAACATTTCGCGATACCGCCAATAAAAATTTTTCCTTGTTCTGAATAATTTGTGAAGAGACGTCAAAAAATTTTTTACAATAGTATTTGATTAATAATAGTTATTATACTATTTAATGATCAACAAAGTATAAAAGAAAGAATTATTCGAGTCGTGCATCAAAAGATTGATATGTTCCAAATATATTAACTTAAAAACCGCCATTTCTATCTCTAAATTCTACGGTATACATGAAAAGCTAAACGTATTCCGTTTTGAGCTTTACGGCATACCCTATCAAGAGCGGAAGGAGAAAATCGTGAACATTTTTCTCGTTAGAACAGACTGTAAATCGATTCGAGAGGTGCGCAAATGCGAGTCTCGGGAATAATTTCGTGCATTTCAATTGCGATAGGGTCATTAATCGTCGGGGAACTAGAATCCTGGCTAGGCTATAGCTTCCTATAGAGAGTCGGTCTATATGCTTCAATGGGTCAATACGTTTGGTCTGCCGAGCGGTGTACGTTTGTCTGGCCAACAGCGCGGGTAAAAGTGCACGCGACGCATCGATCTTCACTGTACATTGATTCCGAAAAAACTGCCGGCGAATGTAGTAGTAGTAGTAGTAGTAGTCGTCGTCGTCGTCAATGCTAAACTCGCTTAGAACCGCCAGCGAATCGGCCAGCGCCTTACCAACGCAGAATCGTACAGCACGGAGTCCCTTGTCCCTTTCTCTTTTCCCAGCTCCGATCTCTTCCTCCGTCCTGTTTCTACCACGATCATCTTCGGAGTCCTCTCGCATCCTCTCGAGAGAAGAACGCGGAGAGGGGAGGCCCGATTGCTGGCTAATTAGCTCGCCCCTCGTAATCGAGCTCGTAAATATACGGCAGATCGCGGTAGACCCGGCAACTCTGTCAGATTCACAGAGGACGAGTATATACGGCTGCTGCACGCGGCTCGAAGGGACAGAGAGAGAGATCGGACGAGAGACCGGGATCAGTAAGAGGCAATCGTGGCTATGCGTGAATCTCTCTCTTTCTTTCTTTCTCTCTTTCTTGGTCGCTCGCTCGCCACGAGATACATCTGCGGAGTTGGATCGCGACTAGAACTATCGCCGAGCCCTGCGTAACCTTCGCCCATGAAACGTGTAACATCTCTCGAGTCGATGACCCTCGTATACTCGTTGAACATTAAGGGGACCCTAAAGCCGTCTGTTTTACCGATATTTTCAAAATAAACTAATTTTCTAATTGGCTTTATAGACTTTGCAAAAATCTTTTATAGAATTAAAATACGGGAACAAAAATACGGGAGAATAATCGAGTTTGTATAAAAAAAACGAAAAAAGAAATTACTTTTCGTACTGTCGATAGTTGCTACCACTTTACGATAATATTTATTTAATATACAAAATTAACGATAAAATAAGGCCACACTCTCTCAGGGACAATACATAACGAACAGTATTGTGCAGTTGGAATAAGATTAAAAGTCTAGAAAAAAGATATTCTTTTTTAATGAGCAATTTGTTATTATTATAAAATATCTTTGAAATATGATTTTACAGAATTAAAAATTCTTTTACACAATTAAAGTTTGCACAAAAATAAAAAGAGCAAGAGCGACTTCATGTCACTAACACTAGCATTTCTAACACTTAAGAATTAATAAAAAATGTTTTAATATGAAATTGCTTTTTGTCCTCTTTATTCTTATACATACTTTAATTGTGTAAAAGAATCTGGAATTCTATAAACCTAATTCACAAATATTTTCTAATAAAAAGTGTTGGCTCTGGGATTCCCTTAATATGATGTGATCCGAGATTTCGTTTTTCTCATAGGCTAGGTAGCAGAGTTATATTTAACTTTTCATATGCTCTGAGCAAGGTTTTATTTTTAGGCTAAATTTTTCCCTTAATTTTTCTCTTAATTTTTTGAAAGAGAAATAATAAAAGTAAGGTAAAAGGTATATATTGTCAAAAATCATAAACGTGCGTGCATATGTGTGTGTGTGTGTGTGTGTGTGTGTGTATGTGTGCGTGTGCGTGTGTATGTGTATATTACTATATGAATGAAAATAATAATTTTAATTGCACTTTCCTGGCATTTATTTCAGCACATTCACTGATTAAATCATCATAATTAATACCTTTACTAACTTTATATTTAGTGGAAATTATAGAAAGAGTAAACAATCGTTTTTGTACCATAGTCGATCTTAAATAATTCTTAATAAATTTCAATCACGAATCGATCCAAGAAAACACCCGCAAGATTCAAATATGGAATGACATGATTGAAAAACTTATAAAAATGTTAAAAATACAGGAATTTATAGATGAAGAATAAGTTAAACAAAATCTTGATACTGTGAGAAGCAGAAGAGTTTGAAAGATCAAGTCCGGGCGAAATTAAACGTAACGTGTATTTCAAATGTTTACCACTAACTTCAAATGTTCGTCGCCATATTACTTTTAGCATTTTGGATCGATTCATGATTGGTTGACCACCTGCGTATTCACGGGACTGAATCACCTTCTTTCTCCCACTATGGATGCACTTGCAAATGCAGTTCACCGATATCTGAGCTGCATTTCGGACCATAAAAATTTTTTAAGTATTTATAATTTTTCTTTTTAGTTAGTTTCATCTCAGGATCCAATCTTGGGCACCTCATGTGTCCTAGATACGGTTCTGCTAAGTAGCATAATGAGTAAGACGTTTCTGAGGAACTTTCAAAAATTTCGAAAGAAACGTGGAGTTCGATCAAGTTTTTCGTTATAAAGTTACCTAGCATCTCGTATACGCGCGCCCACTGTAAAAGAAGTATGTAAAATTACATAAATAACGCGTGAAAAATACAATTAATAGTGAAATAATTGTGTAAATATTTTTATATTAAATGAAAAATTTGCACAATTAGAAATAAAAATACTAAGAAACTTCATATTTCCACTATAAATTGTGTAATTTTACAAATATTATTTATATAATTCTACATAATTTTTTTACAGTCCCGGTTGATTTATTGCTGTTAGTCGACTCGATAGATTTATATCTATTTTCCAGCGTTCCCTTCTGACAAGGAGGCTGGAACGCGATTTACATTTTAATCGATGGTAAATATTTCTTCATTACTCGACAATGTCTGGCTGTCATGCCGCAATTCTCTTTCGCCCCGCCCGTGTCGGAAGTCGATGACAACTTTAATGAATACGTAGAGGCTCACGGACACTGATCTGATGTTAGTTCTCGCGTTCACGCGCAAGCGCGCGTGCATTCCCGTATCAATGGCTCTGGATCACAACATCGTTTATGCTGTTGCAGATTTTCCCAATGCCGTAAAAAGGCTGCTGAAGAATGACATACTGATGTTCAGAACCGCAAGTAGCGTGTTACACATCCTGCCGATCGCCGGTATCTACACCTTCCTGCCGAAGTACCTGGAGACCCAATTTCGCCTACCGGCCCATCATGCGAACATGATCTCAGGTAATTATCGTGAATCGCGAACATGCGAACGGGACTCCCCGGGGACTCCCCGAAACGCGCCTTCCCCCAATTATATTACTAATGACACGCACGTACCGTGAGAGATGAATCGCGTCCGGAGTAAACACAGCGCGACGACGTTCGTACCGAACGAAAGATCGGGCGGGCGACGTCGCAAGATTTCGCCGCCGGATGTCCGTCGCGATTACGGCGCAAAGTGGATAATTTGACGTAAACGTCAGAACGGTCGTGTCATTTCGCTCACGGGGGAAAAAAAAAGTGTTCTCTCACTTCGTCCGCGTCGGAACGTGCAGGAAGTTGCGACAAAATCTGTCGGCCAATCAAACCGAATAATCTCGCATTATTGCTATTTCGTCGTTTCGCGTGCGACTTGAGAAAAGAACGTATACATAAAGAGAATTTTCTCTTAGCCTCGAAGTTACAGTAATTGTCAGACAACATTGACATCGAGGAATTTTGTTACAATTTCAGTAAAATTTAAATTATATCTAAATTATAGTGTATTTAAATATAATTTATATTTAAGTGCACTAGAATTTAAATATATTATAATAAATATAAACTAAATTAATGTATAATTAAAATTATAATTTAATTATAATAAAAATTATTATGTGTATACATTGTTCTACGATTACCGTTATTAAAAGTAAACTGTAAGAGGAAATTCTATTTTTGAAATTTTCAACAAAATTTTTAGTTTTCTCTTTCCTTCCTATTTTTACTTGAAAAATCGTAACCGTAATGGGAATCGTAATGAATAAATAACATTAAAATGGCGCGATGAAAGATGTTCCGAGCGGCTGCGGTCTGGCTACATGTGCAACGATAACAAATAGTTCGATATAAACGGTGGAACGAACTCGGCGCATATCTCGGTATTAATTGTACGGTTATCTTATTCTACGTGCGTGCGCGCGCTAATTTATGACATTGTCCGTCGAGTAATTGGCGCCAGCCATAGAACAAGGCTGCGCTCCGTTTCTACATTCCACTTCCCGTCATTCTACGCTCGCCCGATTATTAAACTATAGTCGCATCTAATAACAATCGCGCAACAGCGGTAGTTCTGCCAAATTATTCAGCGAATAATTTAGCAGAACTACCGCTGTTGCGCGATTGTTATTAGATTCAATTTCAAATTGTTCCGTAGTTACTTCCGCGTAATGAAGATTTATTAAACTAATAAACATTCAAGTAGAACATTTTCTCATAGTCTTTAGTATTATGTCAACTTTTACATATTTTTTTGTAAATGCTCTCTTTTTAGTTCTATTGTACATCAAAAAAATAAAATAAATTAAAGAGTTATATATATCAAATAATATGGAATAATTCCTGTAACTCACGCAAAAAAGTAACATTAAAAGAATAAACAATTTTTTAGTTGACAAACTGACAATTCTTTATTAAAGTTTTACTTTATTCTTTATTAAAGAATTGCTAGTGTCGACTAAAAAATTGTTTATTCTTGGTTTTAATTACTAGCGACAATAAATTAATTTCAAATTCTGATTAACATTAAAAGAACATTTTTTATTTATTAAAGGGTGAAGCGGATAAATTATCATGAAAATAAAGAAAATGATAAATAACCAACCATTATATTTTGTCGACATAATTAGTGAAAAATCAGAAAATCTAATTTTGTACTTAAAAAATAGATTATTAATTTAATAAATATAAGCGATTAATAGTGGTCATTCGATACTTCTATTTTTAATAATGACACATTGTTAACTATTTTTTTTCCTTACATAAGATAATGATATACATGATATACATACTTTACTATTCAAGTATCTGGAAAGCAATGTGTTATTTGTCTAACAAGCAAGCGTGCTGACTTTTGATTAATAAAGTCTATTTTAATAAACTGACTATCATCATCCTTGAACTCCCATGACTTGATTATGACGCAGAACATGAATCGTCAGGTGAATGGCTTCAAACGATCGTATAAGTAGCGACGAATTTTTTTTCTGTAGGTGTTGGCGGGATTCTAGTGATGGGATTGGGCATCGTAATTAGCGGCTTTTTTATCTTGAGGGTGAAGCCTAATGCCAGATTCGTCGCAGCCTGGATCGCCTTCACCGCGGTCGTTTACGCGATCGGCATGGGCGTGCTAATGTTTATCGGTTGTCCGATGGACGACTTTGCCGGGCTCGTGTCACATCCCGACGGGTAAGTGATTTCAACATGTTAAAAGAAAACTTTGTTTCATTACGAACAAATGGATAAAATTATCGACATACAAACGTATATTAAGGAGATTCTCTAATCTTCCATAATATAGGAAGAGACTGTTCAAATTTTGAGGATAAATTTATTTTTTATATATGTAGGAATTTTTTAATATTAAAAAAATTTTTTTACCGTACAATTTTCTCTTTACTTTTTTGAAATAGCATCGAGTCTTATAGAAAAGAGAGTTTTAAGTAATTTAGTCGTGAATAAAATATAAGTACTTTAAAAAGTTGAAAATTAAAAAGATAAAGTAGTTTTATCATATTATTTTTATATAAGAATATGAAATGTTTATGAATTTTATAATTTTCTTTAAATGTGTGATATTGAAAGCGTATTAATAGCTCGTTAGTCAAGCATGTTTAATTTAAATTGTTTATCATTTATTATTTAAAAGATGATAACAGTCACAAATTTCTGTGTGCTAAAAGACATGAAAATTACAAGACTTTTTCCTGACCTTTTAAGCTAGAGAACCTCTTTAAATATAAATAACGAAATATATTATAATTTATAATTCAGTATTACGTGCACGTAATCGAGTGTCAGTGAAATTAACTTAAGCATTAAAAAAATTTTTTTGTCTAGTATCGAAAAAATGACAAAACGTCTAACAAAATTCTGTAGTTTAGTTTTAAATTATTGAGACTTTGTTTTATTAAAATAAAATGTAGAGAGATGGAAGAGAAATCTGGAATAATATTAACATTAGCAATTGGAGTCCGAGCATTGTAGACGCAGACTCCATCTCGGATTCAATGCATCATGTAACATGAATCCGTTTTGCATTTTCATATTCCATCCAGACGGATGTCTTTGAAAGCGTACGACTCATGTTAGTAACATCGCGACGAAACTATCGCGATTGTCGAACACCCTTCGCGCATTCGAATGCGCGGACGGCCGATGTTTAACGAAAGACAAGGTGTCCGAATGCGTGTCCGATTAGAATGCGCATCCTAAATAGATGTATCGGAAACGCGCGGTCCATCACCCCTTCCTTCCTTCCTCTTATTTAAAAGTCAACGATATCTCCCAGTTCCCCTAAATACATACGTTTCGGAGCTCCACCAATTCGGATCCCTCGTTTTATCTGCCCAGCCGGCGCGAAAGCGGGAAAACCTCGACAATGACTTTGTGCAATCTAGAACACCATATCTCGTTGAACGGAACAACAAACCGTCAATTACCATGTCACTCGTTCAACGTGGGCAAATGCAGATCTTTCTTTAGATTTAATATGTAGGATTTAATTGATTTTAATTATTTTGATTCTTGAGCGGCTGTAAATTGCTAGAAAAACAAACCTTTTTTCTTGCAGAGGTTTCTATCATCTATCTTTCTCGTTCTTCCTTTCTCATACACATACTTTTTATTTATTATTATGTTACATTGAGAAAAAAATTTTCAATTGATTTAAATTTCTTCAAGTGTTTTATATATTTAACTGAAATACAGCAAACAACTTTCTTCTCAGTGTATATTATAAACATTGTAGAGTCTAAAGATTAGAAAATTAATTTTCATATTTTAATTATTTTGTTTCACAATTTTATTATATAATATAATTTTAAGGCGTTTGGTTTAAAAGCAAAATATTGTTTAGATAACTATGCAAACATCTGAGACATAATTTCTAATATTTTGATTAGTGAACTATATTCGCTGAGCTAACGTTTTTCTTGCTTAAACAAAATTAATGTTACATAATATTGAGCAATTTTTCTCTATTTAACTAATTTGACGAATATTATTCTCTTCCACAATTACGTAAATATAAATTAAGTAAGTAAATTTTCACTTAAACTTATTAATCTAGTTTCATGTCAGAATGAGTTATCTTGAATAAGCAAGACAGACGGTTAATTTAAAATGTGACATAGTCCAGTTTAAAGTGGCGCTGACTTACGAACGACCTACATTTCCGCAGACTTTCCAGCTTCGAGCCGACCTGCGAGGCTACCTGTGACTGTGATCGGAACAAATTTAGTCCAATCTGCGGTGCCGACGGTAAAACATATTTCTCCGCTTGCCATGCCGGTTGTTCGAATTATACGGTTGCTGACGGCAAAGTGGCATCGGTAAGTGTTAAGTGGTAAGAACCCGGCACCCAGCAGGACATGTCTGTCCGAGAGAGATTACACTATAATTGAATCGATCGTCAGCTTGAAAACATTGATTGTTACGAAATTGTTTGGAGACCAAAGCGAATTTGGAAACTCTCTTGCTTATATATGTTTGCGAAATGATATTTAGACGTCGCGGTTGAAATGAAAAGATAACTTTAAGGGCCGGTTGTTCCAACTTCTTGGTAAATTTACCTACCAAGTAAGCATGTGTTTATCTTCATTTTTTTTCTTGAATAAATAAAGACAAACATATATTTATCTGATAGATAAATTTACCAAGAAGTTGGAACAACCGGCCCTAAACGCACTATTTCGTTCTTTTACTTTTTGAGTCCTTAATAATGAGACGTAATTTTTCGAGCCTAAATATATACGGAGAAAATTTCCTCTTAGAATTTACCATCAAAATCATAGTAATCGTGGGCATTTTAAAGAATTTTATGTAGTTTTCTCTTATTTTATTAATATCTATTATATAATAAAATTTAAAATACGTTTGATTCAATTTTATTAAAATTTTACTAAAACTATAATTAATATTGTTCCACATATAGCAGGATTTGTAGGAAAAATCGTAAGAATAAATCCTCTCCGTGTACATTGTGAACAATGACGTCTCTTTCAGCAGTAATGATTTCAATATGCGAGGCACGAACAATTATGATCAGTCTTCTGATGACGTTATATTTGATACTTCACAGTTTTACAATTGTCAATGCATCGGACAGAACGTAACGATATTATCGGAAGCAGTAAGCACAGCGTCGATCGGTTACTGCTCACTGAAGTGCAGTAATTTTTGGATCTACATACTCCTGTTCTCGATCTTCGTTTTTATTCACTCAACGAGCGAGGTGGGCTCTATGTTACTCATTCTGCGATGCGTGGATCCCAGGGACAAAGCTATGGCACTCGGCTTGATACAGTTTGCCATCGGCTTGTTCGGTAATTGCTTACTAAGACATCTTTTTTATTAACAAAAATAGAAGAGAATTTTCTCTTTGAATTTATTTTTTTATCAAAATCATGTAGTGGGACCTTCATATATTACGAAGAATTGTAATATAATTTTAGTAAAATTGTAATATAATTTTACTAAATTTTATATTAAAATTCCTCGAAGTCTATGTTGTCTCACTACGATAATAAAGGAAAATTCTAAGAGAAAAGTTTCTTTGTATGTATAATTTCTTGTTCAAAAATACTTTTTTACAAATGCAATATTATTTATATACGGGAAAAATAAAGTATTAATAGCATTAGCTAATAGCAATTTAATTGAAAATAATTTCATTATTTCGATAATAATAATAATAAAATAAGTAATATTTTTATTAGAACAAGACCATACGTATTTATTTTATTAATATTATTATTGAATTAACAAGAATAGGTTCGGACTTTTGCTAGCTATGGTGTAATAAATCATAATTTTTTTCTGCGTGGATATATTTTATAATTTAATCAAGTGTATGTAGTTGTGAAAAAGGATAAATTAATGGAATATATTAATGTGGTAAAGAAATTAAAAATCTAAAATTTTTCATCGTTTTAAAACTGCCTTTTTGAAGAATAATATAGTGTCTTCATTTCTGTGCTTCAGGCAATGTTCCATGTCCTATCATTTATGGTGCTGTGGTGGATTCCGCTTGTCTCGTATGGGAATACGCTTGCGGTGAGCGAGGCGCCTGTTGGCTTTATGATTCGAACATCTTTAGAATGTTCTATCATGGTACGTACATACAACTTAGAGGAGTGTAGTTTTCTATTAAAAAATAGACAAATAAGTTAAGCGATTTCAACAATTAAGTTGTTTATAAAAGAAATTTCGACCCGTTAAATTTTAATTAACGCACGTATTGTTAGTAATATATTTCTTATTGTTACTCTAATGCTAATAAAAAATATGTTAAAGGAATAGATAAATAAATTTAGCAAAAAAATCGTTTAAAAAATTTTTTTTACAATATTAATTACACAGAAAAAATTAGCGTAAATCAATAATTATTACCTCAGATTAAACAAGAATACAATTTTGTTTAAAGAATTTGATAATCTTAATAGACATAATTTGTTTATATAAAAACACTATATAATTTCATTTAAAAAGATATATTTATCTTTATTTAATAATAATTTTTATGAGTTAAGAATTATAAATGTGTTCTTTTACAAATGACCACTATAATATCGAAATAAAAATATAATATTTTGTTGAAGCCTAAGATTACCAATCTCTTTAGAAAAAGATTTTGTATTTTCGCTTATATAAGACATTGTTGATTTGATGCTAATTTTTTTTCTTTTTCTTTTTTTTTGCGTACGTGCTCTGGATCGCGTACGAACGCAGATTGCGTAACAGATTGATTAAACGTTTCTTTTGCAGGTACAACGGGCGGCATCATTCTGATGGCCTTCGTGGTGGATATAGTCGTTTGGTACAAGGCCGGGAGCATAAGCTTCGTGGAGAAGCAGGAGGGCGAGACAGGTACCGCGGAGGAAATGGCGACGTTAAAATCGCAGGACGTTCAGGCGGTCGAGAACGACTATTTGTGAAGGTTTCGTATTACTCTTTTGCGGTGAAGGGCCGCGACGGCGACATTATCATCGTCGTCGTCTAAGGATGCAACGCAGTGTCGTAGAACACGTGGGAGCATCATCCTTCGCGAATGGTGCCAGTATACACAGAGCTCGTGAGCTTCCCAGAGTAGCGGCGGCGGCGGCGGCGAAAGAGCACATCGGAGACTTGCCGGCGGCGATTACGCGCATCAGAACGGAAACCTTCCTTCGAGGAAAGTTCCGTTCTGATGGGCGGGAGAAGTCTAGTCCCTCTTTGTCGACGGCATCCGAGCGTAAAAGAAGCGGACTTCGCGTGAATCGCATGCACACAGGAGGAGGACTGAGGTCGAGGACGACGCAGGGCGGCATTGATTCGGTGACTCGGAGGACCGAGGTTAAGACGTGCGAGGAAGGGCCGAGCTTCGGAAACCACGCGATGCAGAAGTGATATCGCTCGGCACCGCGAAGATACGGAAGAATGGGGAAATACCTCTCGCGTCCGAGCGTCGCGACGCGTAATACATGAGTCTCTCGAGTGCGCGTCTCTCTCTTGGAAAAAAAGTTAGTAGGGTTTCTCTCTCAGGGAGGCTTGTCAGTAAGTACACGCAATAAAAGTAATACTTCCGTGCCTACGAAAATGACGGTATATGCTCGCTTGCGCCGCGGTCCGCCGCGCGGCGACGGATCCGGGGAATCGAATCGAATCGAATCAAAGCAGGCACACGACGAGCGGCCTCGCGGGTGGCAGTGAATGCAGTTCGCATGGACAGACAGTGAGGGATTGCCTCGTGCTTTGCACCGGCGTTGATTAGTATATGACGGCGTTTCTCGCCGTGCTCACGCGCGCGCGTGCACGCGTCATCTAACTCTCCCTAACGGTAACGTACGTTTACCGTGACGCGAGAGGAAGCGCGGGGCATTTACGTACGTTGTAAATATAGTTTGTTTTTTTATTCAATGACGATCTAATGAGAATTTTATTGCAGAAGGGGATCACAATCAAAGTTAGTTTTTAATCATTGACGAGAAATGTAAATCTCTTGCAAAAATCCTTGCGGAATTGAATATCGTGGAAATGTGCAGTAATCAAGAACGATCGCACATGTCAAATATAATAGATGTATGTTTTAATTTAAAAGCGTTTGTTTTTAATTATTGAGTTTTCGAAAAAGTCGAATCACCCTCAACGGTTACGATGCTACGAAGTGGCGTATAATGGTCTTTATTTTGAGAAATAATTGCTATTGTTTCTAAATAAATTTGAATATGAAAAATCGTTTCTTGGGGAGAGATTTACAACTTTTTTGACAACGCAATTTATTTATTAAAAAGACGTTTCTTCGATCTATAGATTGAATTCTTTATATTTAAAATCTCGATGGAATCGCAACACATTTTATTACAAATCTGTTAATAGCAAAATGGATATTAGAAAGTCGACAAAAAGTTGTGGCGATCCAGTCTGAAGTTTGAAGAAAGAAATGCATGTCGATATGCCCCGGATTTCCTTCTCGAAAATAGCTGTTACTCAATCGCGCGTTACACACATACACACACGTTCGCGTTACGCTTCTCAGGCGCGCGATTATCTCGGAAAGTACGTACAAAAGGAAAGGCAAAATAGACGGCGGAAAACTGCCGATCATTCCGTTCGATCGATCGTTGCGATAGGGAGGCTTCCTCTTCACGGCTGGAATGCGTAAGGAGCAGAGAAGGCAAAGGGATGTATAATTATATACGTGTAAAAAGTGTGTATACTCCGCGTACACATAGGTACGTACGTAATGTACAGCTTAAATCGGCGATTCTGGTCAGTCGGTCCTTGGCCGCTCATAAAACGAACGTATGCGCTTCGGGTATGCGCTCGCGTGCACCTCTGCTTTAATCCTTGCGTGTGTTTTCTCTATTGACGTACTGGAAAAAATCAGCGCGATGAGCGACGGCGCCAGGTTACGGGCGCCTCGCGCGCAGGTAGAAATTATCTGCGTAGCAGATACGCAGAAACGGAGCGCCGAACGGACGATACAGATCTAAACTCGCATTTCGCGTAAATTTCAGAAAGGAAAAGAGTGTAGGCATATTTAATTGGATTGCATTTTCCGTTCTTCGTAATCGTGATTGAAGAAAATAGCATGAGCTATTTTATATTAGTTGACTTCTAATTAACAATTGTTAATTAGCAATTTTTAACCGTCAATGATTATGAAATACTTGCAGTCGTTTAAAAATTGTCGTACTTACACAATTCCGCATGTTTTAAATCTGTATTATTCTCGGCGCTTCTCGAATACAAATATTATGCTTATAATTAATTGAATAAAAACTATAAAGAGTAACGTAAGCGTAGCGTGTTTGACTATTAAAATCAGAAATGTAGGAATATCGAGATGATAAATTATACAATATAATATGCTAAGGATTAACGCAGCAAACGACTACCTCCTAATATAATGTACATCTCGTTATTGTTAAAACAGAGTTCATTATCGACAATTTGATTCGAGGCTTTGCAAAATGGTGAATCATTAATTGCTGTGCATCGAGAAATTAATTACTTATCGCGATGCCGATGACTGTTTTGACAATAATTCGCGATGTACGAGTGAAATTCGAGTATGCTCCAATTAAATTAGCGATATATTTTTATGTATGTAAGAATGACGTATTTCTCAAACGCAAAGACGTTCGTTTTGAGCAGCCCGAAACATCCTCGTTCCTTTCGACACAGTTTGTATTCGATTTGCGCTATTAACAGATTCTTGAACCCTTATTATGTAATTAAAATTGCATAAGTGAGAATTTCAATATTTAAACATTAAATAAATTTGTAAAATATATCTTTTTAATTAGTGTTCAAAATTTTAGTAAATTCCAAAATGTATTGATTGTTAAATTAAATTATTTAATTTTAAATTTTCTCTAATTGTTATTGGGAATAGTTTAATAACGCAAATCAAAATGTATGTGAACCACATTTATTTGCTCCAATATTAAGAATTGATGAATTTTACACAAAAAAGTCGATAATGTACACATACATGGTTGTCACATTCGAAACATTTTTCTTGGATCTCGGTTGACCTCTTAGGCACTACCGTCCGTGTGTTACACTTGCGCATAAAGTACTATTGATAAATAAATAAATAAATAAATAAATATATATATATATATATAAACATATATATGTAAATATTTGTAATAAATATTATAACTGGCAGAAGTCTCCAGTGATGCAGAAAGAAAAAAAATGACGAGGAGATTAAAAAGAGAGGTCGACGAGATCGAAAGCAAAGACACATATAATACATAACGTATTTTTAGACGATTTGACGACAAAATGGAAGTAAGATAAAACAAAAGTAACGTTTACTATTATTATTATTATTATTATTATTATTATTATTATTATTATTATTATTATTATTATTATTATTATTATTATTATTATCATTATCATTGTTGTATTGTGATTATCGCGTTGGTGTTCTAGAGCGGTACACGCTATCATACATACAAAAAGAAAAGAAAGAAAAGCAGATGAAGAATTATTAAGAAAAGCTGTATTTTAATATGATATATTTTACATACGTAAAACAATATGCTCATCGATATCTGAGTGCTTTTTAGAGTTTCGCGCATTTTTTAAAATAATGTCGAAGTATGTATGTAAGAAGGAAAATATTTAAGTAGTAATGCATATCTGTTTTTCTTTGTGAACAAATTTCTTGCATCTAATATGAGAAGAAAAGATGTGCATCTACCGAGCAATAAAACAATTTGAAAATTAATCGATTTCAAGTGATGGGAAAATTGTTTTATGTGAAAAAAAAGTTTCTCGATCTTTCTTCGATCTATCGACAATATCAGATAATTATTTTAAATTATTGGAACAATAATCCAAAGAGAAAAAAAAATTTTCAATGTTTAAACAACTTTCTCAAATGGAAAGGGCTATTAAATATGTCTAATTTTTAAATAATCAGATTTTAGACAATTATTCGATGCAATCATCAATTTTATATACAATAAGTCAACTATATACATGCGAATTGGCGATTCTATTTTCTCTTTACATGATCGGCTTTCTCTCTCGTCGATGCTTATTAACCCTTAAATGCAAGCAGTGACATTAATAATATGTTATCTAGATATGATTTAATATGTTATTATAGACTGTTTGTCTCGCAGAGTATTTGTCTCGTGAGAGTTTTTGCATTGTTTTCCCATCTGCATATTAAACGTTTACACGTTTACACATAAATCTGTTCTGCACAATTTTCTGAAATTAATATTTTATCTGCGCGAGCGGTTTGTATTTAAGGGTTACTTCGTAAGCGTGCGATTTAACATGAAAAACGAGAAATATATTTTTGGAGAATTTTCTGTTTTTGGGACTGTTATGTGTACATTTTTCCATTGAATCTTCTCGAGTATCGGATGTTGATTAAGTGATCTGACGTGAGAATGATGAAAATCAACATGTAACATAATACATAATGTTATTTTATAAAAAAATACTTATTGATCTACATGTACCAATCTCTATTTGCAATAATCTCGATTAATACAGGACAGAACTTTAACGTTTCGTTTGAAATCTGACTTCAAAATGTCTCAAATGCGTCTCTTTGTGCATTTATTGCAAACTCCAATTTCTTCTTCAAAGCGCGAAGATATGTAATCTTACTTATCAGCCGGTGCGAGCAAGCAGCAAAACTGCTTTAGTATGATTAGTAAAGCACGATGAGTGTAGTTCGTAAAACAATTTGATTCGAATGAATAATCAATATTTTGCGATACTTACAGCGGGAGGAATGTGTGCGTATAACCCAATTGATAAAAGCTGCATCTTGCACTGAGAGAAAAGGAGTTTTTCGACGCGATTAAATTTATGATTAAATTAATTTGAAAAATTTAATCAAGTTAGCAACTTTTTTCCTCGGTGTGAGAAACTCCAAAATTCGTATCTCTTTGTAAAATTAAGATTGTATATCAGAATTTTGTCTACTTCATATTCCTTCAGCCGCATGTTGTCAAACGATATTGATTAGTCTCGACTAATGCCACAGGCATATATAAATTCGATATATACTGTACAGAATAATCATTCGGGTACGCGACCGTGGAGATTGTATACGGACGATCGCGTATGTTACATTACCTTCGTGCGGTGCTGCTGACCGAGAATCGTATTTTTGTATCCGCGGAAAAAAATCAATAATCTATATTTTAAACGAACACTGTGCACACAGCACGGCACGGCGATATACGGGATTTACTGTCCGACTGTAATCTGCATCTGCAATTAATTTGCAGGCTCAGTTGTATTCAATGTTAAACGTTGCGAATACTCTCGAATGTATCTGCGAGTTGTAACGCCTGTATAGAAACTCTTCTCGATGATCAAAATCAAGCTCTTGAGATAAAAAAGGAAGCGTTAAGAGATCACACTAATTAATGATAATTCATAAAATTTAAGCGATTACCGTTAATATCTATATACGTATACCTTATCGTAACTCATCGCCGTTCGATCAATCGAACAAATATTTTTCAAATCACGTAGATCGTAGAACGTGTACAATCTATGCCGGAATCAACGGTAATCAACCGCGTGTACAAAATATAATATTAATGCGGTTTCCCTCTTCCCTCTGTTGATCAAATATTTTCAATCTCGATAACGATTTCCACTGCCGTTCGCCGGTAAGCGATGACGGCTTGCTCATTGTGACGATTCCTTTTGAAGGAAACGCAGAGAACTGAGATGCAAGCGTGTAAGTAGATATCTTTCCGGAAGTTTTTCTGTCTTAATCTTTTTAAACCGTTAATGAAGAATTAAAATTAATGAATTACTGTCTTTGATATCGACTAGTTTGCGAAGAAATTGTGAGAAATGGAAACACGCGTTCTTATGTTATAACTTCTTCGAGAACTTCTTAATCGGTATAGAAAATTATTTATTAATTTTTCTTTGATTAGTAGTTATTTTTTATAGACTATATGATTCTACAATCATCTAATATGCAAACTTATTTTGATAAAGAACTTTTCGTACGAAATATATTTTTTGTCTATCTATAATTGGCGGTAAAATTAAAAGATTACTAAATTTTTGCCGAAAAATGGTCGATTTATAAAGTTTTATAACTTTGTTGCATTCAAATACAACAGAACGAAAAAAATCACAGATTAATTTTCAATAAGCCGTTTTACAACGTTAATCTTTAACTTTATACTAACTTGAGTTGTGTAAACTTTTTTTTACAACTCTGTAGATGTATTGACAATTTTTATGATGTAAATCTTTCTTCTCAATTTTTTACCTTGCTTCTTAATGTGAAAGCTTTTTTTTTTTAAGAAAATCAACTTAAGGATCTAAAAAGAAAGATTTTACTCTTTAAAATAATTCTGAGGAGATTGTGCGATCTTTTCCCGCAAAGTTTTAACAATTCAAAGATCGACATTATTTTTACAGACATTTAGTGACGTTTAATTTTAATGCCAAGTGTTTTAATTATTTATTCTTATCACTATTTTTGACACGATTTAATATCGTTCCTTTTTAATCGTTCCTTTTTAAATTATTTTTTATTCGCATGATTATTTTATTTACATCTATAGTCTAAATTGTATTGGAATTTAAAATTTTTAAGAAATATGCAAAAGATGCAGGTATACTTACGTGCTTGCCTCTCGTATTCCGCGACGTAGATACGTATGATACATTTGTAGATATAGACAAGTACAATAATTGCCAAAATAATTCGAGACCGAGTCTCGATCTTCAGTCTTTCCGCCGATCCAACCAGTGGCAAATGATTCGCGATCACTTCCTACTTACTTGGCCTTCGTCTGCACTCGGATAGCGCAAACGAATTTCCGTTACAACTAGTTTCAATTAATCAATGTGATTAGCGATTAGTAGTTAAATAGTTAGTATCTTTAGACCGCGAATTATTTGCCGATCACCGTCGTGCAATTAGGCGACGTAAAACCGCGACGATCCGCGATACACGAAGACTGTTCTGAAACTGATAACTGCCGACAGACTTTAAAAGATACATCAGATGCACTCCGAAACTGCCTATCGACACTGCCCGACGAAACTCGCTGTTCGTCCACTGCCACGTAGAACCACACGCAAAACGCGTTTACCTTCGTCGACGAGATATTCGAAGTTTTGTTTCGATTATCGATCATTGAAAGGAGAACATATCTTTCCATTTTCTACATCCGTGATATGCATTTAAGATTCTCTATACACGCATACGTACACTATATTTCCTTCGTCGCGGTTTTTACGAGCTCGACGGTGATTTCGCATAATATTTTTCGGCGGGGCGCTCTGTAATCTAAACAGAATCGATCATTGGCGAATACGTGGGATATACTGTAATACTATATTTTAGTGAGCGAGTGAATGAGCGAGTGCGCGCGAGAAGGAGAAGATTTATCTGTAAATCCGTAGCCCCCGCGACCCGTCACGGTTTTACCTAATTAATCAATGTAGAATCCTTCAAGGAATTATAATTGCTAGTCTCAAATTATGCGACATGCGCTCGTAATCTCTCGCCCTGTCGTCGACGCGAATGTATACGCGCGCATATCGCGAGTGCGAGAAGCGAGTATGCGAATTAGATGGACAGACACTTGTGAGGCGGGGTGTACAATGAGTGTGAAGTATAAATTGCCATTTTTTTTTTATGTAGATAATATTGTAATTACGATTATGTATAATTCATAATTATTATTATTTCTATTATAACTATTATACTGATATTATTACCGCTACTGTAAACTATTGATTAGATATTTGAAGCTTATTGTAATAATAGTAATTATAATTAATTATCAATTACGGCTAACTTTTAGAACTCTATTATACGTAATAGCAAATTATTATTGTAATAATTGCGGCTTTGATTTTTATACATGGGAGGGAGGAAGGCACACAACACACACGATCACTCTTCAAGAGACGTAATTGTATTTTGGTATAGAGCATTATATTGCTATATTGTGTGTAAGTGTGGCAAGAATAATTCTACGTGTCCGGTCTGTACGAAATCCGGAAGAACGAATTTTTATCCCCGCGACTCCCGTTGTGAGCTCGCGATTCGTTTCTTTTTTTTTTTCTGTTCTTCCCCGCCGTTTTTGTTTCCTGGCAGAAAAGAAAACCGAACATGTGCGTAGAAAAGCGAGCTCGTATTTAAGACGGACCTTTTTACGGGGATTACTTTCCCACGGGGAAAATTTACACACCGAAAATTGTAACGTGAGAAATTTGAACAGCAACAGCACAGTTTGAGATAGCTCGCGTAAGCTGTCTTCGGCGAAAAAAAAAAACGGACATAATTACGGATGTAATCCTTAAGTTAACGAACACTTTTTTTTAACAGGCCAGTAGCAAGAGCTTTCGAATTGTAATCGTAATCACGTGGCAATCGTCTTCTTTGATATGAAATTTTTCGCAACCTATACCTGAATTCTCGAACCGACGTGCAAACTGTATGAATACTGTTTTCATTTGAATTGCAAACTCGACCCTTCTTCGGGACGCCGCATTACGTCCCCGATTAAGGCTGTAAATAGGAAGTACCAGACGCGTTCGTTGAGCCACGAACTCGAGGTTCCCAGTAACTTCCGACATTTAAGTGCCTAAAGACTCAGATACACGTCTATTCTCTTCGTTGTCTAGTTTCTACAGTTGGATAAGGTACTGCTTTGTCAAAATGACAACGGCGAAAATTAGCGCTTGTCTCTGTCGCGTAGTTGAATCTTGTGTTCGCGTCCCGCGTCGCGGAATTATCCGTTCAAAATATTGTATAATGGGCATTTCACAAAAGTATCAAGATAAATTGCACTCTTCTCGATATTCTAGTTGAGTAGGCTGTACAAACGAGAGTAATTTTTTTCGTATTGCATTCTTCGCAATATCTACGGTACCTGTGAAAATATTGCAATAGTGTAACTTAAAAAGATTGCACAGTTTTTGCTAGCTTTTTGCGCACCTGTGTTTCTTATATATTGTTAAATTATAACTTTAGGTCGTTTTAAATTTCCATGAGTTGCTAATTGAACGTTAATTATGTATATAGCATAGAATAATGTACAAATTATTAACCCTCTAAATGCTTTCCGAAATGGTCAAAATCATTTTACAGGATGCGCATCGTTTACTTGGTGTTATTTGAGGATCATTGATTCAGTAGAGATCATTCTTCGTTCCGTATTTGTTAGACCATGCAAAACAAATAATCAAAAAAAAAAAAGGGTCCCAAGTTGCTCGACACCCTCCGTCGGGAGGATTATGATGCGCCGAACATTGCAAGACCAAGAGGAGGTGCAATAAGTAATGAAACGAACAAAATAGAAAGAAAATCTATACGCATGTCTCTATTGAAGCTTATAGGGTGTATACGTTAAGAATTATTGGCAGCGCTTTATCCAACTTCGCTAGTTCTTACATCGCAAAGGACGAGAGACTGTCGCTCGACACCCTCAACAGATCTCAGCACTCCGGCGAAACGAACAAGGATCATTTATTTTTTAATTGAACTCGCAGAAGGGCCAGCTCGTTTCCATGGAGTGCGCCTAACGAATAAATAATTATATATTATAAATAAATAAATATAAATGCATATATATATATATAAATAAATATATATGTATACAGATGCGCGTGCGTGTACATACATATGTAAATTTAAGTGTGGGAACCTTGAGGCGCGTGGGACAACGAAAACAGAAAAATCCTCGAAAGTGGAAGCGCCGGAACGTCGTCAGTCGATGTTTTTGTTTTTGAGGATGCAAGAGTCAATTTTTCGATTGCGTAAACGAAACCCCTGCATCACTGTAACATACCTCTATAGCACGTCTCATAGTTTAAATTAGCCCTCGGGTTATCGGTCGTTTAAATTTTTTCTCAGACACGAGAGGAAACGGTACCTTCGAATATATTTATTTTTCTGAAAAACTAGAAAATCTCGAGGGATTGAAAGGAGGACGTAACTAAAAAGGAGTAGACGAGAAGAGGAAGGGAGAATAATGCACATTGTGAGCGGTGTTTGGTAATCCGAGGGTTAAGACTGATTCTACAAACACGTTATAAAAAATGCTGGACCGAGCATATTTTATAATTATACTGTCATTATTATTGTTTGTAATTATACGATTACTATTGAATTTGTTTTTAATAAACGGCAAGTGCCATGATTACATATATGAGTCAAAGCATTATCTGTCTCCTTAACCAATTTTAAATCCTTTTCATTCTGATATATGATATAAAATGATAAATTGTGATATAATATTAAATAAAAATTACTAGATTGTTTAATAAGAATAGTTTCTTGAAAAAGAAAAAATTCAAACGCTGCATCGTTATAACATTATAATGAGTTTTCTACCTCAAAATTTGTGTAAAATTATTTTTAAAGTTATTTTTTTGTAACATGGAGATTATCAAAAAATTTTTCTAATTATAACGAAATAATCCGCCGGGTTCATTTATTTGTTAAATTATTTATGAAAAAATTATTAATTTTTTATTCTATCTCTTGTTAGTATGTTTTTCAGTAGCATAAACGCTGGCGTACGTCTCGGAGACGTAGGGTTGTAAACAGCATGTCTTACGAAAGTATATGGAAGGGAGATAATGTCGAAAAAGCAACAAAAAGAATTATCAGCAGTTAAGGATTAATCTATATATTACTTAAACTTTTATTATTTTACTCATTAATGTCACAAATATAAAAGTATATTTTTAATTAAATATTAATTGTTTATTCATTATTCTATGATACTTATATCTTTATAACAACTTACTTGAAATTTTTCTAATCTCAAGTTTGTATAGTGTTGAACATATTTTTAATTAATTTTATATATATTACTTTAAATATACTTTAAAAACTTTTATTTTTATTAATTACACGACATTTATCAAAATAACTTAAATAAACTCTTATAAAATTTTTTCGTAAATTTTTGAAATATCAGTATTAATAGAAGTATCACTATAACATGTTTAATTATATTATGTTTAACTTCTCATTTTACATGTTGTTATATTATATGGATCAGTTGGCTGATACATTCATTTGTATTAGAATGACGACGTATGTTGTGACCGTGGCAAAGAACTGAAAGATACAGTTTTATTTTTTTTTTTTTCTTAAATTATTGCAGAATTATATTAAATTATATAGTTCTAAACTAAATTTTATTACGTACAGTTATACTAAAAATATCACTATTACTAAAAATGAAAATAAATAATGTAATTTTTTAAATTAACTTAAACATATGACAAGTAAGTTAAACAACATACCTTGCCAGTAAGAGAATTATCAATTGTAAAAAAACCAGAAGCAGTAAAATTTAATGAATTAAGCACTACTTGCTGTGTAAATTGACGAATCTGCAAATACATTTGCGTTCTTATAGATAAACACATACGCGCATTACATACATTAGAAATTACATATTATAATCAAATATTGAATTTGTATATATATTTGCAGTTTAATCTTAATTTTAAATAAATAGTTTTATATATAGTAAATATTATTAACGTCTTATGTTTTAAAAGATTATCTAATTCAATTGTTATAATATTTACTTGTTATGTTATCAATAATACATAAACAGGCTTACCTCTTCTCTCATATCATCATCAATAATAGACCCTTCAAAAGATTGTATAATTTCGCCAGTTTTATATGCCTAAAAATATAAATGGAACGAAATGATTTGATGTAGTCATAACATAAAGTTAAGAATAAATTACAGTGTATTTTACTCTATATATATATATTTATAAATATATAAATAATTAATATATATAAACATAAGGACATTCTGTGAGTATATTATAAGATACCTAAGCCGAATAAAGCCTAGTACTAAATAAGATTTATTTTTAAATTTATTACGCGTTTTAATGCATAAAGCTTATGTTTAAAATATGTGCCATGGAACTAGATAAAGAGGCGCTGTCTGGGGAATTAAAACAACTCACCTATTCAATGCGACAAAATACATATAATAAAATAGGTATATTAGTTGTTTTATTAGAAGTTTATCACAAAATTTATGAAACATTAGTTTATACTTTATATTGTAATGTGTCATATATAATATATCATATATAATATAATATTATTAAATTTCCTAACTGTAAAAAACAACAAATACAAATATCGTTTTTTTTAGAATAAGTATATTAAATAATTTTAAAAACAATGTAATCAATAAATAAGGTTTGTTTATTTGACTATTGTTATTCGTTTGTTATATGCAGCTCATATCAGACAGGCAAACAATAACAATTTTCGATGCTATTTTTGTAACTTTTGGAAAGTTGACTACACCCATAGCTAAAAATTTCTAAAACTTAAAAAATATTTTAAAAATAGAGTTAATAATTTTAGTTTTATGATTAATAATTATTATTGATTATTATTATTTATCAATTATTTTAAAATTGATTAAAAACAATAATATTTAATACCTTAGTTGTTTTCAATTTATTTCTAGTTTATTATAGATATAAATATTATTATATCTATAAGCATATAATAAAACCCAATATGATAAAATTTAAAAATAATTCTTTATATTTATTTAGAAACATTCTATTTGTAAGAAACAGACATACTTCATTTTTATGGGTTATTAAAATAAAGATTTTATTCTTACAAGACTGATTTCAATGTCCCTATGTATAAATAAAGTTTAAAACACAAATGAATTTAGTGATCCTCATTTAAATGTAAAATACCTTATAGTTTATATATAATAAATGTAAGTGGTATATTATTCTTAATACAAACTTGATAGGGTCACTACATTAGTCGTTGAACAGTTACCAGTAAACGACTATTTTTAAAAAATATTAAAATAATAAGACATTAAAATAATAAATTACATGATATTTTTCTAAAATAAAACAAACTGAAAACATAAACTAAAAAATGTTTTTTATAAGATGTTATAACATTTTAACAGATATTATAATATTGTTTACTTTTATAATACTGTTATATTTTGTTATAATTAATGTTTTTGCAATGTATTAAAAAATAAATGCTTGAGAAATTGGCGTATCTTGAATTTCTTATTTATTCATTAACTAACGTAGTGACTTTAGATTTAACTTTAAAATCTCTAAATAATGCGATTCTAAGTATTGAATATAATTTATTTTACTTTGATGAAATAAACAACAATTTTTTATACCTCGGTTGATACACTCGTGCAAAGACAATTTACTAATATAATTTTAACTGAATAAATGCATCCCCATAATGCCATGTCTAAAACTTTTTCGCCGGCGATCATCAAATGGCCAGAAAATACTCGGTATAAGCAATACGTAGTCGCTGTTACTACCGTAAAATGAACTGCCATTTCGAGCAGAAGTTGCAAACAATAAGCATGATTAATTTGTTGTCCTATTTTTGTAATTTCCAAATGTAAAATTCTTTGACATAAAAATATTAAATAATTAGTGATTATATTAAACTATTAGAGTAATACAAATTTTTTTAAATATTTAATAATTTAGGTAAACTACAAAATTCAAGTACAAGTAAAAAAAATATATAAATTAGATTTAATTCTTAAAAAAAATAACGACAATAATTTAATAAATATAAAAAAATTCGTAAAATAAAAAATAACTATTTTTTAATTTTAAAGTAATATAATTACATAACTTAAATAATATAAAAACCTTAATTACTGTTACAAGATTTTTAATTGTTATGAAACTAATTGAAACTAATTTAACAAGAAAATTAGCAATCTTACCTTAATGTCTGAATGAGATGCATTATCTTGTTTTTGTGGCTTTTATAGTTTGCCATGACAAACGTAATAGACGTATTGTTATGCTGATTATGAATCTTAATGGTATTTGATTTATTTACGCACAGCACTATATTGTCAACTAGATCGTTTATCTTTTGAAATTTTTGTTGAATACATCTGCCGTATTACAATCTTAATCAGTATTCGAGTATGAGTAATGTTATACATTTACTTGTCCATTACAAATGATTTAAAAGAAATTTACTACGTGCTCGTTAAATATTTTCGAATTAAAAGAAAGTTTAACAATTTTAATTGTTTGCCACGTTTGACAAGCTTCTCACGAAATAAGTGTCACTTCTTTGTTTGACAAACATATTACTTGCCTAATAAACGAAGCGAAGGTGACGCCTACTATAGAATTTATCATAATCGGAAAACAGATGCATATGGAGCAAAGAAAAGCAGATCCGTATCCAGTCTCATGATACATCCACAGTATATTCGTGATGCCTACTATTATCATGCCTACTGTCCAGACAATAATGAGATACAGAACATTCCGAAAAATTTTCGGGTATTCCGGTTTTAAACCCAATGTCTTCAAAGTATTGTCCACCATGCTCGTTTTCTTAATTATGTTAGTCATGTTCTTTAAGCACAGTGAAACTCATTAGTATAAATCAGTAAAGAGTGACCGCAAAAACAGGCTTAAAATCGCCTGTTTCATGGATATCGAAGTTTGAGTCGATTTTGGCGGTAAATAATTATACATTATGGAACATCAATTTTCTGAAAATTTCAGATTAGCATACCTTTTATTATTGAGATATGAGGGATTAAATTGGTCACTATGCACCAATGAAGGGTATGCCATTTTATCCGTTTAACACAAAAAACCTCGAGATTATTTCTCATATAAAAAAATGTTTCAGATAAGATTTGTTTATCTGTTAGAAGATTAATTTATCGTGACCTCAAATCGACGTTTAAGTCAGAATTATGTTGAACGTGTAAAATGGCGTAACCTTTATTCGTGAATAATATCAACTTTAATCCTTTATATCTCAGCAATAAAAGTATGCTCAATTCGAAATTTTTAGGGGATGAATATTTGATGATATACTGCAATTATTTACCAAAATCGTATCAAAATTCGATGTCCACGAAACGGGCGATTTTTGCGGTCATTCTTTATTGAATAATAGTTATTCGGAAACATACGAAATGTCACGTTAAAGGAAAAAGTAATATATACTCACGCAAATGCAAACAATTAAAAAGTACTTTATTATAAAATTTAGTTAAATATATTAAAAATTACAAAATATTGAAAATAATTTATTTAATAAAATATTTTTTTATATAAACTTTTTTGTAAATGTATGAAAAAATTAACTAAATCTTAATATTTCCAAAATTAGTCTGTAGTTTTTCCATAATTTTCAATTTTTATCTCTCTCTCTCTCTCTCTCTCTCTCTCTCTCTCTCTCTCTCTCTCTCTCTTTCTTTACACTTATATTAAATCATTTTATATTGTTACGTACCTCTGATTTCCACCAAAACAGAATTATAGCCAAGATAGCTACCATGATATTGACCCCCATAACAAATTGAAATATAATAAAATCAGAACTGAACGCTTCCAAAAAGATACAAATTCCTTCGTAAAGTAAAAAAAAATATATAATCAATATCGAAATGGCGTAGAAAATGCTTAGGAAATATCGTGGGCGATTTATGGGTAATTCGAATATTCCCATACAAAATATACAATTGAGCCATATGATAGGACTAACTGCCTGTTTTAAAGTTTTCACATCCGTCATCATCTTAAACCATCTACTACCTATGGACTAATCTATAAGATTAGTAATACAAATTGGTACTTAAAATAATCTACAATTAATACTTTAAATAAATAACAAATAAATAACTTACGTTTTCAAATTTTATGTACAGTTGAATGTGTAGTTCCTTTGTTAAAATAATAAATTACGTAAACAATAAGACTCAGATAACTAACAGTCACTTATCTTAATTGTGAGTGTAATCAAATTGTCGTCAGGCGCGGGAAGAGAACGTGTTGCACCCATTCAACGTTTGTAAAGAACTAAATTTGACTTGAATACTAATCCTGCGTATTATCCTTAATGAATCCTACACCTGGCGAGCAACTAAGCTGATAAGCCATCTCGCGTGACAATACGTTACATCGCCGCCTGCGTACGACATGCAATTTCACTTATTACACGTATTATTTCACTCCACTTGTGTATATTGTACACACCTTCGATTACTTAGTTTGGCCATAGCTTGCCTGACCTTCCCTCACTACGAGAAGCGTTTTTAACTATAAATAATTGTAATTTAAGATTATCTCTTTCTCGGTACTTTAGTACGATATTATTTCTGATAAAAAATAATTGTGCCTTTTGACCTGAATTTTAATTAAATAAAGTATAAAGATAGAACTTTAATATTTCTTTCGAATTACATACATGGAACTTTTATGTTGATTATACATACTATAATTGAATAAAAGTAACATAATGAAAAGTTATACAGTTGAGCTACATGCAAACATATTGATTATGTTCTATATTTTATTTGGAATTTATAACATGATAGTTGTTTGTATAAAAAATATTGCTATACACTTAATTGTATGATGTATTTCTGTTTAATCAATTTAAATATCGTGTTAAGTTTTACAAAGGAAAATTATTTACATAATTTTTCCTTAAACATATGTTTGCATTTTATCGTAAATGATCTAGAACTCATTAGAGCTTTCATCTTAATTGAAAGTTACATTGAAATGCTATGCAATTATACGATAAAATGAATGATAAAAGTAATATTATTAATGGAACGTTTTGCAGTTAGAAAAACTGGTTTCTGGTATTTTTTTTATAATTATTTTAATCTTCATCATTAATCGACCAATCAACTAATCAACTCTACAATATTAAACGATGTAGACACATATACATATACTTATTTATATTATCAAAAATATATTTTCTTAATATATGTATTTTTTTAATTTATTATTCTAATTGCGCGTAAATGCACGCTAAACCATTGAAAATATGACTATAAAGAGAAGTTTCTGTAATAATAAGATTTAGAGAAGATTTGTAAAAATACAGAAAATTATAATATATTCACTTTACAATATTTAAACGTAATAACTAAGCTTCGTGGTTTAGTGCCTGATTTGAAATAAGGTGTTACACAGTTTTAACCCATTACAGGACCAGCAGTTACAGGACTGGTACAAAAAATTACAAAAGAAATTTTTCTACTGTATTTATTTCTCAAACTTTTGTCTAATTTTTCTTTTAAAAATAAAATTCTCAAGTTGGTCAAATAGCTATTAAAATGACTAAAGCAGTTTAATTACTAAATGACTTAAACTGCATATAAAAAGCTGGCATAAAACATTATTTTACATAATATTTATGTAATCCACTATAACTATACATCCAGTAAAAAAATTTATATGTGATCAATTAAATTAAATATAAATACATAATTATATATTAAATGTATCAATATACATGTTTATAAAATTTTAAACATATTGTTTAATAGTTATATCTTTATTTCAAAATAATACATAAAATATAACATATTTTGTTTTTAATAATATACAAAATATCTCATATAATTGTTACGTCCGGCAGACTCCACGATTTCCCTTCGTCAGAGAAACAAATAAAACTTACAAAAGAAATTCCGTTTCAACGGTCTCCGACTAATTATGCGTCTAGAATTAGTCTGTTAGAAACGTGACGACAAACATGGATAGACGACCAGGTTGATAAATTCAACTTCTTTTGAATATTGAGTCAACAAATAAATTCTAAAGGTAGAAATACAAAAACAAACTCGGGTTCTAAGCAAAGTTTCACGTTTTCTCACAAAAAATGAGCAATAAAGAATCCAAACATTAGTAAAAAATAAATGACCGTTTCCTCCATCTGCAAACCATACTGTAGCACGTCTAGCACAAACAAATTATTTATCTTTTTAAACCCTAAGGAAAGATAAGTAACCTACGCGATAGATCGGATCCCTTCGATAAGATTAAAGGAATGTGGGAGGAAACACAGAAACTTTCGACAGATCACTCAACGTTTGATTGGTTAAAAAGGAAAAACTATTTTTCCAATAAGAAAACGTAGAATTGACCTTCCACACAATCCTGAAAAAGTCCTATCAATTAGAATATTTGAACAACCTACATTTGGATCCTCTCTCTGTAAAACTCTGTATATATAAAACCAAATCTTGAAGAAGAGTTGCAGTTTTTCACCCCAGTTAGTAGTAATCGGTAACGAGAAAAGGTAGTAGTTAGTTAGTTAGTTAGTTAGTTAGTTAGTTAGTAAAAGAAATAATCATGTAGAATCAGTGCGCAAATAAATCTTTAGTGCCGTTCCATCCAAGAAATCCCTTCGATTCCGACAGATTTGTTCGAGAACCAGTAATGAGTAAATTCCACAATCACAATTTTCTTTTGTTTTTACGTTACTCATCTACTCCCTTCCGTTTTAATTCTTTAAGACACGCTCCTATTATTTATAAATAATTCCCTCTGAATTTCTCTCTCTAGTCCCCTTTTTTTCTCCGGTTCGGATTTGGAGCCTTTATTCGAGAGTCCGGCCAGTAGGCCTATTCTGTAACTCGTTAAAAGGTGTCGGTATCGTTATACTGTCGTTGCGCAGCTTTTTTACCATATAAAATATCTGCGCAACAACTGTATAACGATACCGACACCTCTTAACAAGTTACAGAATCGCGGCACAGGCGATAGTACCTATCCCGGTACGCGAATTCCGAGCCTACCGTTCAAGAGTCCGGCCAGGCGTCCCGGTTCGCGGATTCCGGCCCTAGTGTTCGAGAGTCTGAGCAATAATTCACGGTTTCGGATTTCAATTTTTAAGAGTCTATATTTACCTAATTTCTCCTCCCCGAATTACTTAAGACAGAATGTCACTCACAAGCAAAGAGTTGCCCATTAGTTTTACACTTCGAAATTAATAACCTTTGTGTATTTTTAAAACTTTATTAATAACCCTTTGTTAAATTTTAAAACTTTTGTAAACTCAACCGAAATCTATGTTTACAATCCTTTGCGTATTTAAAACCTTTAATAATAATTCTTGCGTATCCTTAAGAGGATCCAGGAGTGCCTTTGAAATTTGATCGAGGTCGATAATGTAGAGTCATTCGTGCACATCATTATGAGATTTCATATGTATTTCTTATATAGATTTAGAAATCCTTTTCCAGAATTAAAGTACACATATTAATATTAATCTATAAATTGGATTTTATATTGAAAACAAAAAAATTGTTTCTTATATTGCTCTATTTATCGACTTTTTACCTGTACATAACTCAAATTTTCGTTTTTTCATTTTCCAATTTGCGGAATGCGAATCTTTTTTTCTAGGATTCTAATCTTATTTCTAATTGCACGATATTATTCCTGAGAGTTTTTTTTAGGGGGCGACGTGATTATTTTATACATATAAACTATAGATTTTTTGTATGAAGCAAATATTGTCGTTAAGGGGATGCTGGAGATGGGTCTGTTTTACCAATTAAACGCGATTATTGTTTTTCTAAAAAATCTTTTTGTTGATTACACAGAATTAAAAATCCTTCTACAGAATTAAAATATAGACACTAACGGAGTGCGCAGTACACAAGTTCATTAGAAAAACAAAAAAAATTAAAAAATTACAGTTTTGTGATCGATTCCTGTAGTCGACTTGTGAAAACATTTACTACATATAAAAGTTTTAGACTTTGTACGTTAAAAACAAGCGTGCCTCGCACATTGCATTAAAAGAAAGTACAATTCTGTGCTTTTAGAAATGAGCCTAGACGCTTCAGTATAATAATTTCTTTTAATGAAAATCTTGTATGTATGTATGAGTGCGGATTTGGAAAAAGTCGGTAAGTAGAGTAATATAAAAAAAAATTTGTTTCTCGATATAAAATCCAATTCACAGATTGATATTAATATGTGTACTTTAATTTTAGAAAAGAATTTTCAAATCTATGAAAGAAATATATACGAAATCTTATTAATGATGTGCACGAATGACTCTACATTATCGACCCCAATCAAGTTTGAGAAGCAGTCCAGCATCTTCTTAAGTGACTAATAAATAACAATTTTTTTTTATTTATCAGAACAAATCGTACATCGCCCTCTTCATTTTTGTGCGTACTTTAATCCTGTAAAAGGATTTTGCATTCTGTTACTCTAATTCGAAAATCCAAGTTCCCAAAAAAATGTCGGTAACTCTGTCACTCCCGGATCCCCTTAAAACCTTTGTAAACTCAACCGAAAATCTATGTTTATAACTCTTTGCGTATTTGAAAACTCTAATAATGATCTTTTGCGTAATTTTAAAACTTTGTAAACTTTTGCAAAATTTATTTAATAACCATTCATGTAACTTAATCTTTGTAAATTTATAGCTAACAAATTATGTTAAACATTGATTTTAGCGCCCATTATTATTCTTATAACACCTTGGAAAATTTAGAATAAATACTTTGTTATTTCTTTTTTTTATTACATAAATTTCATCATTTATTTTAATTAATAACGACCTTCCGTCGCTTATCCTAAACAAAGATAGCATTTGGTCCGATCCCGAGTTAAAGCGATTCAATTCGTTGACTCAAAACATGGACCGACGAACGCATGACTCGAAAACGGGTTCTAACGAGCTTACCGGCACGCTGACCCACATTTTTCAGTCGCAAAAAGTGCGTTCGACCCGAGGCACCTCTCTTAATTTGTGTGACTACGGAAATTTCTACATGTTTGTTACGTCCTTCCCTGTCTTACATGTTCTCCCTGAAATATCCTTCCTACCAAATAAATAGAGTTAAATCCTATAAGGCTGGACGTAACAGTATTGATCTTAAATTTATTTTTGAAAGCACGCGTTCATGTACTTGATCTATCTTTTTTTGGTATCAAAATTGGCGCATAGTTGACGCATTTACTTCATAACATTTTTTTTGTAGAAAAGACAATAAAACAATAGCATAATAAGTCAATTTACCTAATATAATAGCTTTTTCTCTTAGAGACCCACACACACATTTGCTGCCCTTTTTACCTTTTTTTAAAAAGATTCCTTAATACAATAATATATGCATGTTACTGCAATATCAACATTATGATTCAATCGAGACTGTTGTACTTGCATTAATAGCAAATATTATATTAAGTACATCTTTTGTTAGCAGCCCGCAATAAGACAATTTGTTAAATCATTAAGGGCCACTTGCACCAAACTCTGATTAATTTAATAACCAAATTTTGATTAACTTAATCGACGATTAGTCTATTGGAATTGACCAATCGTATTTATCGTTAATCAAAATTAACAAATGCGATTGGTAAATTCCAATAGACTAATCAACAATTAAGTTAATCAAAATTTGGTGCAAGTGGCCCTAATTAATTTACTTCTTTCTCAGTTGAAGCAAAGGGCAGAGAAAGTCAAAACAAGGCCTAACTTTACACATTTTTTGTCAAATAATTCATGTACACTAGCACTTACGTGCCTATCAAAGTATTACTTTTAATTAATATTTAATTATTAATTAATTTTAATTTTATTATAAAGTTCTAACAATAAAAAACAAACTTGGAATTCAACTTAAAAAAAAATTGATATTAAATGTATCGATTTTTTATAAAAAATCGATTATAAAATGAGCAACGAAAAATCATATATGTAGCAAATGTCAGAAAAACAATTATAAAACAACAAAATTTGTTGTAGATATCTTTCTAGATTATGTCATCTAGATAAACAAAATTTATAGTAAAAATCCATTTTTATAATAAAAAATGGATATTACTAACAATACAAATCTTTATTAAAATTATAAAATAATGGATTCTGTACAAGCTAGCAATCAGGTAATTTAACTTAGACCAATACTAGCTTGATATTTTATATTTTTATAATGTAACTTTAATTTTGCATGTCTTCGTCTCTCTCTCTCTCTCCCTCTCTCTCTCTCTCTTTTTATTCAAATTATTGATCATTTAAAACGGAATTGTTTTAAATTTTAAACTATTATATAAATTTTAACAACTTACACCATGGATAAATCCATTGCAACAAAACCAATGATACAAACTTATAAGTTTTAGCAATATTATAAGAAATAGTTGTTTCTACTACTAATCTGTAATTTTTTAATCAAAGATTTATATAAAAATAATTGATTTTTTTGATAACACAATTCTTCTTAACTCCGATAACTTTCTTCTAAAATCTATTTCTTTTTACAATATAATGTTTTTTTTATGAACAACATTATTTATTTAATTTTTTAATATTTATGTATTTTATCTATATTCCTGCATTTCTTTCAAAATTTTAGATTTTTTCAAGAATAAAAAAAAAGTTAAATGCTCTTATAAAATAAATTTTATATTAATCTATTCTAGATCTATAGAAGCTGATATATAATGAAGACGAAATAAACATTAAAACTGAAGAAAACTTGTACAATTCAACAATGAACACATGATTCTCTAAATTCTAATATTAATTAAATAATCAAAAATAACTAATACAGTTAAGAAAACGCAATAGAAAGATGCATATAATTCAATTAATCAATGACTATCGTAATTATAAAAATAAGGACAAAATGCACAAAATTAAATATGTAAAAGACATTATACAAGATTTGGAAAACTATGGACCAGCTAGTTTAATACACATTGCTATTCTGAGTAACATACTTAAAAGACGCATTAATATATGGAATGCTAATGGTAATTTGAATAAGATGATTGGAAGAAAAAAATTGGGACCATCTATAGATATTGAATATCATGCAAACAATTCTGAACAAATTGGTAAGTTGTTAATTAAATAACTATAAAAAGAAATGGATAAAGTTGTTCTGATTTATAAAATTTTATGAACAAATTAAAAAAGATTTTATTTTCAAACAATTACGTTTTAATCCAATTAAAATAAAATCGAAAAAATAATTTATCTTTTATCTCAAAACAAACTTTTACTACAAGTCTTTTTTTCACATTAATGATTATGTAAGAAATGACTTTATCTGTACAAACTTGGGTTACTCGTGTCTCATTTTTTTATTTATTTATAGTAATTAAAAAAATTTCTAAATGTTAATTTATTTATAGTGATTTAGAAAATCTCTAAATATTCATAAACATTATAGTGATTAGAAAATTTCCTAAATATTCATAAACATATTTTTAAGCTATTAAGAAACGTTTGGTTATTTTGGAAAAAGACAAAATTTATACTAATTTATTATCCAAAATCAGTCACCAATTAAGTCCCATACAACACAAAACATTAGTAACCACGTTGCAGCAATGTTGCAAACTGAACTAAAAAATGAGAGCGATTTAATGATTAAGAAAATCGTGCTAATTCGCAGCGCCATCACATCCATTTTTCTTACACTACGTAGAACTACGCATGATGTAAAGACTGTAAAGATATGAGGTGAAACATTCCCGTGGATGCGCATTCGTTCAAATTAATTGCAAACCAATCGGTGACTTGCTCCAAATTGTGTATGTATATGTTTTTTTTGTGTAGGTTTCTTTATGTATGTGTATGTTTTGTTTTATCAATATTATGTTAGAATTTAGTGTAAATTTTGATTTTAATTTTTTATTGGTTCTTCCTGCCACTGTGCGCAATGTTTCACCTTATTTGCATATATTGCACACCCTAGAATTACGTAGCCATATCCACTTTTTGAGAGAATAATACGCTATTTTTGGTTTACATTCGTGTTATATCCACAATCAAGGATATGCTGTATTTCAAATTTATGTTTACAAAGATTATATATATATATATATATATATATATATATATATATATATATATACACATTACTGTTAAATGATGTTTACGCAAATTTTCTTTAAATAAATTATAGAAACATTAAAATTACTAAAAATTGAATAATAATACTCAACCAACAATATGGAAAAAAGTAATTAAATTTTAACATTAAAATTTAAAGCAATTAAGGAGATGCTGGACTACCTCTCAAACTTGATCGAGGTCCATAATGTAGAGTCATTCATGCACATTATTAATGAGATTTCGTATATATTTCATTTTTATATTAAATTTGGAAATTTTTTTCCAGAATTAAAATACACATATTAATATCAATCTATGAATTAGATTTTATATTGAGAACAAAAGGAATTTTTTTCATATTACACTACTTATCGACTTCTTCCAAATCCGCACTCACACACACATGAAATTTTCATGGACATTTTTTCTTATATCAGAAGCTGTTTTGAAAGCACATTATTTTTTTCTATAATGACAACCTTGCATAACAGTTATTTTATACGTAAAGCGTCTTTAAAACTCAGTACTGCGGGTGAAAATTACGAGACGACAAAAGTATAATTTTCTAATTTTTTTTTGGTTTTTAAAGACAATTTTATCTAGCAGGGTTTATTATTGTCTATACTTTAATTCTGGAAAAGGATTTACAATTCTATGAAATCAATTAAAAGCCAAGTGTACAAAAAAAATAATTAGTGTTTAATCAATAAAACAGACAACTCCAGCATCTTCTTAAAGATAGAAAATTAACTTAATAATGTACACACGCACACACAGAAATCTATAAGTTAAACTTAAATAAATAAACATAAATTAATATTAAATAAACATTACTTATTACGTATTTAAAATGTACATGTAATCAGTATTGACAAATTTGAGGATTCGACACTGAGTCACAGGTGTGGAGGAAAAAAAAACAAAAGTAAGAATCATATATGAGCGCTCAATGAGTCTGCAATATCGTTTTTGCCTATAGATCTTTTTCCTCTCCGCAGCCGCGGTTCGGTACCGAATCATCAAATCTGGCAGCATTGCATGTAACTCAAAGATTACACATCTTCCCTGCATAAAACGTCGGATTAAAAAATATTGAAAAATATTGACATTTTGTCAAAAAGCAGAATTTAGAAGAATTCAGAAGATATACAAAAGATATTTGAATGCTTCTTATTGCGATTGAATGTGAAGAATTCAAAAGTTAAATATTTAAGAGTTATTTAATTGCATTTTTCGTATTCAATTGCAATAAGCATTCAAATAAATGCGAACCTTTGCATTAAAAAAGATTCACTTCTTCTGCTAATTATTATCAGATTCAAAGGCATACAAGATTTTATGGTTCTATTTTCAATATTGCACTTATACGTATTTGCCACGATCCAATCCGAGATTTGTGCAAAGCAGAATTCCCAACAAAATCTTGTGAATGCGGAACACTATTTTTAAATAAAATATTTTATGCAGGGTTCAACATATTTGAAACATATATATTACATCGCTGTATTAGCACATTTACATATCATAAATATAATATTTAAAGCATTCTGTTACATATCTTAAATGCATCAGAGATATAATTTTGTTGCTGACATTCTGTAGTATATGTAACGTATATGTATGATCCCATACAGCACAAAAGCTTGCAGCAA
The DNA here is from genome assembly GCF_013373865.1 of Monomorium pharaonis. NCBI lineage: Eukaryota > Metazoa > Arthropoda > Insecta > Hymenoptera > Formicidae > Monomorium > Monomorium pharaonis. Next base: position 7,265,409 of record NC_050472.1, on the reverse strand, counting down.
CATTGCTGCAACGTTGCAACATTGCATATTGCGATGTAATGTTTCAGAGATATTGCAAAGACATTATTTTACAATATTACTTCAGCAATGATGCAGCAACATTTTAAAATATTATTAAAATAGTGAAAATAGATAAAATTAATATTCAATACAGTTTGAATAAATATATTACAGTAACTTTTCAAAAATAAAGTAAAGGTGATCGTTCTATATTATTTAAAATTTTTTATTTATAGAGATACATGCATTCTGGAGTAGTTTTAATTTGTGTGTAAAACTATTATTATGTAGATTTGTGTATAACATAGTACAAGGTTATTCAAAATTATTTTAAATAACTGTATTTTTTAATTTAACAAATACAGAGTGATTATAGTGACATTAACCAAACGATCATCCAATTAATTCATTCGGTTTTAAATAACTATATTTTGAATTTAACAACAGAGCGGACATCTTCTAAAAGCGGACATTTTACCATTGCTGCAATCTTGCAGCAACCTTGCAGCAACATTTTACAACGTTTATGCAATCTTGCAATCTTGCGTTGCAATGTTGCCACAATGTTGCTGCAATCTTTCTGTGCTGTATGGGATACTTGATATTACCCATACAGCACAGAAAGATTGCAGCAACATTGTGGCAACATTTCAACGCAAGATTGCAAGATTGCATAAACGTTGTAAAATGTTGCTGCAAGGTTGCTGCAAGATTGCAGCAATGGTAAAATGTCCGCTTTTAGAAATATTGTTACGTAATATTGTAGCAATATTGCAGTAAAATATGTATGCAATATTATTTAGAAAAAGATTATTCAAAATAATTCATCTGATTTTAAATAACTATTTTGAATTTAACAAATACAGAGTGATTAGTGAAACTTCAACCAAAAAATAAACTTTGCAAGTTTTGTCTTTTATCTTATATAAGTACATTATAAGATGAGAGACAAAACTTACAAAATTTATCTTTTAGTTGACGTAATCACTCTGTTGTTAAATTCAAAATATAGTTATTTAAAACCGAATGAATTAATTGGATGATCGTTTGGTTAATGTCACTATAATCACTCTGTATTTGTTAAATTAAAAAATACAGTTATTTAAAATAATTTTGAATAACCTTGTACTCTGTTATACACAAATCTACATAATAATAGTTTTACACACAAATTAAAACTACTCCAGAATGCATGTATCTCTATAGATAAAAAATTTTAAATAATATAGAACGATCACTTTTACATTATTTTTGAAAAGTTACTGTAATATATTAATTTATTCAAACTGTATTAAATATTAATTTTATCTATTTTCACTATTTTAATAATATTTTAAAATGTTGCTGCATCATTGCTGAAGCAATATTGTAAAATAATGTCTTTGCAATATCTCTGAAACATTACATCGCAATATGCAATGTTGCAACGTTGCAGCAATGTTGCTGCAAGCTTTTGTGCTGTATGGGTATATATATGAGATATATGTATATGGCACTGTGTTTGCTGTGTGGTCTAAGGTCTTCTCTTTCTCCGCTTTTTCAATCGTCTACTGCACTTCCCACATCAACCTAACTTCTACACCTGTCTATTTAACTTCTCCACAGTCTGTCCTTAACTTTTTTTTATTCTTTCCATTTACTCCTTTCTCATTTTATCTCCTTTCTTATTTTCTGTATACGCATACCTTTTTGTCGCTTAATTTCGCACAAACTCATTCTACTCCTTCTTACAAACTTAATGACAAATTTTACTCCATTCCATTGGAAACAAAGGTTGTATTGTTTATAGAACTTTTCAGAAATATTTTAAACATTTTGCTAAGTGACGCAAACAAAACTTTTGTACACGTAGCCATACATGATGCTATGCGCGTACCTTACACAAGATTGCGCACTTTTCGGTTATTAACATGAGAGTAATATTTAGAAAGAACCCAGCAACTACACTAATGTAACATATATATCTCATATACATAATATCAAGTATCACGAGGTAACGCGTTATGTAGCGTGTAACATACATGTACGTTACATGTACTACAGAATGTCAGCAACAAAATTATATCTCTGATCTATTTAAGATAAGTAACAGAATGCTTTAAATATTATGTATATGATATGTAAATGTGCTAATACAGCGATGTAATATATACATGTTTCAAATATATATAAGATATGTAGATTTCGAATTACATACAATGAAAAATTTAAGGATTTGGTACCCAGCCGCGGCTGTGGAGATCTAAAGGCAAAAACGATATTGTAGACTCAGTGAGCGCTCATATATGATTTTTGCCTTTTGTTCTTTTTCCTATGTATTTTCGAAGCACAAAACCATAACAATATAATTAAACCCATACTGAAAGCTTTATACGTACATGTATGTTACTCGCTACATAACGCGTTACCTCATGATACTCTTAATATTATGCATATGAAATGTATATGTTATATTACTGTGTTTGCTGGGAATATTATTTAAAGTGACAAAAAATTTCATAAACAAAAAATTTTTCACGGTTTTACAAGATTACGTTTTTAATAACCGTTATGAGTTAATAACCATATTATTTAATAACCATATATACGACAAATAAGAATTACAATTTTGTTTCTTTCTAGCCCTCAAAATTATATAACATTTACATCACATCCACATAACAATGTTACATAACACTGTTCTTTCTATGCGCTCCTTCGGTTATGTATTAGTTATGTGTTGGTTTGCTGGGAAATCATGAAAATAATCATTTTATTTTAATTCAATGATATCAAACAATCAATATTAGCTTATCTCATCTTAACCATCGAATGAATAAAGAAAACGACAGTTTCCAACACATTTTTGTTTCCAAATAAGTATAGCAAAATATTAATAACAAACTATTTAGCACTTTAATTATTCCTTACAACAGATTTTGAACAAAATACGTATTATTTACGCGACCGACAATTCTTAAGAATACCTCACTTTTTTTTAAGAATACGCGTGGATAGGATAAGAATGACGTGCGGCAAAAAATGCGAAAAATATATATGTAATTATTGTACTTACTCTGCACGTTACAATCTTTTTGTACTGCACAAATTTCGGAATTTTTTTACTCTACTAATAAACGTGTTGATGAATCGGCAGCCTTGTAAATAACGTCTCACGTCAAAGTAATCGGTAAAAGAAGCATAGTTGGGAATAAAGAATTACTCTTTATTAAATATTTTTAAGTCGACATTTTACATAAAAGTCTTGAATAGATTTTAATTTCTATCTAAATTTTTCTAAATTCTTTTCTAGGTCACTGGACCCTAAGAGGTAGCAAAGATCCCGACAACGTCACTATTGATTTAAACAGCTGCCTTTTTTCGGTGATTGGTTCTCAAATCGGGCAAGATCCATTAAAACTTCGTAAGTGGACTGTGTTAAAACTAAAGGACAATTTTCAGAATTTGGTCAAATGGTTAGACAAAATTCAATGGAAGGGGAATGCAGGAGTATTTCTTATGATTGGCGGAGTAAACGGACACAAACCTGAAAGTCCGAAAAAAAGTTCCAGAAAAGAAAGTCCAATAAAAAGCCCAGAAAAAGAAAAGTACTCAATAAGATACCCAGCACACAGTCAGGAAGAAGACGCTAGACAGCTTCTGGAAGATTCAGAGAACGTAGAAGGCGAAGGTGTTAAGGATGTTAAGGAAAATCTAATTGGACTAATAGGTCATTCTAGAGAGGTGTATGTTGAAAAAGGAAGAAATGGAGGTGTCGAAGTTTATACTAGGATAAATAAATGTACGGAAAAATTTGCTTTTCAGACAGAAAAAGACCAAGATTATGCCCTTCATAGGGCATTGCTATCAAAATCGGGTCAAGAAGCATTACATAAACTTGACAATTCCACTACATCAAGCGCAAAAATACTTATTTCAGAATTAAAAGAACAAAATGTCCCATTTCCTAAAGCTAGCTTTTGGTATGTGGGAAAAAAGCGACATGAGCCAGAAGAAATCGAAGGTGTTATGTTAAAATTAAGACATCATATAAATAAACAAGAAGAAAAAAATGCAAAGCCTCATATAGTTTTCATTGCCCCATTCTATAAAACCAGAAGAAAAAGATGTCAAACGATATTACTTGAATACCGTGATTATATACAAGAACTAACTAAACAAAAATTTGTCCTTTCATCTATATTTGAAGAACTTAATGAAATTCTCACAAAAGATGGATACTCAAAAAGATACACACCATCCAACACGATAGAAGACGCTAGACAGATTCTGGATAATTCAGAGGGCTACGTATGCGCAGATGATCCTGAGAACCCGAAAGATGAAGATTTTAGAAGAGCCATGCTAGAAGCAGGCATGTTGTAAGAAGAAGAAATTATGGTGTCGATGGTGTCGAAGCTTATACTAGGAAAAATAGATGTCAAGAAAAAAGTGCTTTTCGGACAGAAGAAGAACAAGACTATGTTCTTCATAGAGCATTGCTATTACCAGAGGGTCAAGCAGGACTAGTTCTTCTTAACAAAAAATTCAGTGTAGAAATCAACGTACCAGCTTCAGATTTACATGAATCTGATGATAACCGATTTCCTAAAGGAAGCATATGGCATAATGGAAGAAGACTAAAAGATGAATTAGAAATCAATCTTGTCGTCGTAATTTTAGGACGTCATAAAGATGAAAAAGAGAACAAGAGTGCAAAGCCTTTTGTAATAACTATTTACCCAATATTGGAAAAAGAACAAGAAGGAGCTCAAGCTGCTCCTGAAACGGCCTCTGCAACTACATCTAAACCTGCTTCTCAAGCTCCTCCTAAACGTGCTACTGGAGCTATTCCTAAAATTCGTAAAACTGCTCCTAAAACTGCCTCTCCAACTACATCATCAAAACCTGCTTCTAAAACTCCTCCTAAAATTGCTCTTAAAACTGCTGCTGGAACTATTCATAAAACTATTCGTAAAACTGCTTCTCCATTTACATCTAAATCTACTTCTATAACTCCCCCTAAAATTACTCTTAAAACTGCTACTGGAACTATTCCTAAAACTACTCGTAAAACTGCTTCTCCAACTACATCTAAAACTCTTTCTAAAACTCCTCCTGAAATTGCTCTTAAAACTGCTACTGGAACTATTCGTAAAACTGGTCATGTAACTACTTCTGAAACTGTTCATAAAATTCCTCCTACAACTTCTCATAAACCTACTCCTAAAAATATTCGTATACTTACTTCCAAAATTCCTCGTAAAACTGCTCCTTAAATTACTTTTAATATTGCTTTTTAAACTGCTCCTAAAACAATAGAAATAAGGGGAAGTTCTAACTATGGAGCTCCAAATGGGGAGCGGATTGCAAAGGAGATATTTGTAAGCGCGGGGACATGATATCACGCGGCAACTGTCAGAATACACGCACATATAAAAATACATATGTAATTCATATAAAATATAAAGTATTTAAATAAATATAAAATTGCATTAGCATTTTTTTTACAAGCCTGATGTGGTCAAACAGGTACTAACAATAAGAAAGAGACCGTCTAATTTTGTAGAATAATACTGATTTATCACTAAAAAACCATTATAAAAAATAACACGGGTCAGAAGTAAGATAAGAAGACATATTGAGAAACTTTTTTATCTGTACAATCTTACTTCTAGCCTTACCTCTATAACTACCGTCACAATACAAACAAACGCATAAATTGCACAAAAAAACGTCGAGTATAAATTGTTTAATAATGAATCTAATATATTAATTATAAAACTGATTAATTATAAAATATGAAAGAAATAAGATGCATTAATAAAACAAGCAATAAAATTGGGAACAGCTGAGTGAGAGAAAAGATCACATCATTTTGTCACTAAGAGAATAATAAAGGACACTAATTACAAAATTATGTATAAATTTTTATAATTGCTTTTTTACGTATTTTTCTCGTTATCTCTGCCTCTCGTCCGTACGCGATTTCTCCGACCGCACATCCATACAGTCTTATCATTCCGACTTTTTCTCTCTTTCATCCGTTGCATTCAATCGTTTTGACTTATGTGTGAAACAATAATAACATTTCTTATACAATTTAATCTTTTTTTAATAATTAAATGTTTAAATTTTAGTAAATGTAATATTTTTATTATAATATTTTACATAATTTACATAACAATCATCTAAAGATCACAATATAACAGTTTTAATAAAACAACGGGTAAAAATTTTAATTCTAAATTGTAATATTATATCAAAATATTATAATGAATAAACAATATTAGTACAATAATTATATCAACTAATGTATGTTTAAACATATCAATGAATTGTGGATCGCCTATCGGTTTGCATTGGATCTTAGTAATGAATGTAATTTTTCTATTATATTAAATTTCTTTATCTTAACTGCGCGCCAACAAGTTGTTACTTTGTAACTGCAGTAAGTTAGAATAAGAAAAAATATGTTTATTTTACTTTCATTTGTTGTTTGCATCAGTGCATCGAAAAAGACGTTGTGTTTCAAGTCTGACGAAACTTTTTAGCGCGCAGTTTAAAATAAAGCTAAAAAAATTAATTTAGTATAAAAATTATATTTATCGCTAAACCTTATGCAGACCAATAGGCAATCCACAATTTATTGATATATAATAAATAAAATTATATTTTTCTAAGGAAAATTAAAACTATACATAAAATTCTTTATACAAACCAATTATGTCTATCAAACTATTGTGCTCCGTGGGTTTCGGGACACAGTATTGCGGATCGCTGCCGTAACTCCTCGAGAACAGGTGGAAGATAAAGCCGATAGTGATTTTAACACGATATATATTCTTTCAAATAAGTTATACTAATTTGTTACTTAATAAACCCGTGACAAAGACGCAATGTCAAGCGACATACGTTCATCGCTGTATGATACACAAGTAAGCCCGCTCGTTATCTTTACATTAGTTTTTATTGTACATACATATACACCAATTTTTGGCGTACCCTGGTGAAAATGTAAAATCGGAGCGTAAGTCGAATGTAAAGGAAAAATATTAGAAGCGTTAATAAACCTTCTAAGAAGCGTAAATTGAAACAATGAAATGTAAAGGAAATGTAAAGAAAGTGTTAACGCTTCTTGTACATTTCATTGTTACTCTCTCTTTACATTCGACTTACACTCTTATTCTCCCTTTTACATTTTCACCAGGGTATAACCGGGAAGGGTACTTCTGCAGTAACTGGCCTTCGGTTAATGTACTTGCTTAGCCAGGAATTGCTGCCAGGAATACGCAGATTTCACTCAAAATGAGATTTTTTTGTTTGTTAGGCAACCGGGTGCATTGCCCGGTGCGACGGCCGGTATGCAAGCCGGGCGAAGTTGCACGCGCGAGGTGTCACTTGACACTTTTATCGCTTGCGACATTCTTGGGCTGAGTGCATCACACCCACAACAGAACGTAATTTTACGTAATTTTATTAAAAAATTTAACATTTCAAAAATAAAAATAACCTGAAAACAAGAATGCTTTGCTTTGTGTAATATGTTGACACATACATTTTATTTGTTTAAATAAACGGAAACAAGAACATAACAAAGAAAGGGTTACGTCCTCGTAGGGATTTTCAGTATTTCTTTTTCAGTTCGCGCTTCGCACGTTTGCTTCTCGTGATATAATACCCCGATTTGCATCGCTTTTTACGCTGCTTTCCATCTTCGAACTTTTTCTTACTAGTGTAACGAACTGTCGCTTAATGAAACTTTGGCACTCCTCGATTTCTATACCTTTGATATAAAATCTATTGCGACGCACAATGGCGCGTGTTATAGGGAAATAAAAGTTATCAGTTTCGTTTTAAATATCGCTCGTAGACGCGGTGCATCGCGTCGGCCGTGTGCTCGTTGATGCTCACATTTCTATGCTGAGTTATTATTGAAACTACTGTAATCAAATGCTAATGTAGGGCCGGTTGGTTACTAAGAATTAACAATTCTCGCTAACCTAAGGCTCGCAGTGCTAACTTTGCGCGCGATGGCTGCGGCGACAGTTGTTAGTAAATTGACATAAAATCGTAAATATTACCCTCCCTTCTTTCCAAATAAAAAAAACGTGGTACGTGGAAGAAGATATTTATTGCGATAATTATTTACGATGCGGACACTCGCGCGATTTAGGAAGTGCTTGATTAAATTGTGTATCGCAGCACAATCGCGAGGTACAGGGTACGATAATGATGTACCGCGCGTTCTTTCGGACGCGCAACAAAAACGAAATTACTCTATCGACGTCGGCGTCAGCCCTATCTAAGATGTGTAGAAGTAGAAGGAGATTATAAACTAATTGCAACATATGTGCATAGTATTACGACATACATTACATTAATTGTGTAAATGTTAGAGTCGCTGGTTTTCTACTTTTAGCAGTAAACTACTCTTACACGGCTCCTCTCATTTGGAGAGTCCCACTGTGCCTGTCGCATTCGCGCGTCTCCCATTCTTCTACTTCCGCTTACTTTACGTACGTCAGTCAAACTCTCGCTGTCGTGAAATAAAAATTACCTTTTTTAAAAAAAAGTAAAAAAAGGCGCCAAGTGTGTGTGTATGTGCGCTCCTAAAAAAAGAATTATTTAATTAGGTAAATTGTCTTACTGTCCTATTGCTTTATTGCCTTTTCTACACAAATAATGATATAAAGTAAATGCGCCAATTATTAAAATATTTGTACAAAATTTATTTATTATAAATTTTTATTAAAATATTTAATAATAAACAGGCTTGATGATCAAATAATTAAACAATTACTTTTAATTAATTAAAATATTACTTTTAATTAATATTTAATTATTAATTAATTTTAACTTTATTATAAAATTTTAACTGTGAAAAACTTGGAATTTAACTTAACAAAACTTGATATTAAATATATCGACTTGTTGTAAAAAATCGATTATAAAATGAGCAACGATAAACCATATATGTAGCAAACGTCAGAAACCATTATGAAGCAACAAAATTTGTCTTAGATATCTCATTATGTCATCTGGATAAGCAAAATTTATAGTAAAAATCAATTTTTTTTATAATAAAAAATGGATATTACTACTAATACAAACCTTTATTAAAATTATAAAATAATACATTCTGTACAAGCTAGCGACCAGGTATTTTAACTTAGATCATCTTGATTTTTTATATTTTTATAATGTAACTTTAATTTTGCATGTCTGTCCGCCTCTCTCTCTCTCTCTCTCTCTCTCTCTCTCTCTCTTTTCCTTTGTTCAAATTATTGATCATTTAAAGCCAAATTATACTAAATTTTAAACTATTAACAACAAATTTTAACAACGTAAATCATGGATGAATCCATTGCACCAAAACTAGTGATACAAAATTGTTCTATTAATATTATAAGAAATAATTGTATTTTACTACAAAAACTTTAATTTCGTAATCAAAGATTCATTTAAAAATAATAGACATTTTTGATAACACAACCCTTTTTTACTCTGATAGCTTTTTTTTAAAACTATTTTTTTATTATTGTAATGCCTTATTTTTTAATATTTATATTTATATACTTTATCTATATTTCTGCATTTCTTTCAAGATTTTAGATTTTTTCAAGATGTTTAGAAAAAATTTTAAATGTTTATAAAATAACATTTTATATTATTTATTCTAGATATATAGAAGCTGACACTTAACGATGACGAAATAAACATTAAAACTGAAAAAACTATAAATCTATAATAAAAAAATAATTCTTTAAATTTTAATATTAAATTATTAAAAATAACTAACAAAGTTAAGAAAAGGCAATATAGAAATGCATAAAACTCAATTAATCAGTAATCATCCTAATTATAAAAATAAGGACAAAATGCACAAAATTAAATATGTAAAAGACATTATACAAGATTTGGAAAACTATGGACCAGCTAGTTTAATACACATTGCTATTCTGAGTAACATACTTAAAAGACCCATTAATGTATGGAATGCTAATGGTAGTTTATACAAGATCATCGGTAGAAAAAAATTGGGACAGTCTATAGATATTGAATATCATGCAAATAATTCGGAACAAATTGGTAAGTTATTAAATAAAAGATAAGTAAAATTATTTTAATTTATAAAATTTTATGATTGAATTAAAAATAATTTTAATTTAAAATTTCTAAATGTTAATTTATTTATAGTGATTTAGAAAATCTCTAAATATTCATAAACATTATAGTGATTAGAAAATTTCCTAAATATTCATAAACATATTTTTAAGCTATTAAGAAACGTTTGGTTATTTTGGAAAAAGACAAAATTTATACTAATTTATTATCCAAAATCAGTCACCAATTAAGTCCCATACAACACAAAACATTAGTAACCACGTTGCAGCAATGTTGCAAACTGAACTAAAAAATGAGAGCGATTTAATGATTAAGAAAATCGTGCTAATTCGCAGCGCCATCACATCCATTTTTCTTACACTACGTAGAACTACGCATGATGTAAAAACTGTAAAGATATGAGGTGAAACATTCCCGTGGATGCGCATTCGTTCAAATTAATTGCAAACCAATCGGTGACTTGCTCCAAATTGTGTATGTATATGTTTTTTTTGTGTAGGTTTCTTTATGTATGTGTATGTTTTGTTTTATCAATATTATGTTAGAATTTAGTGTAAATTTTGATTTTAATTTTTTATTGGTTCTTCCTGCCACTGTGCGCAATGTTTCACCTTATTTGCATATATTGCACACCCTAGAATTACGTAGCCATATCCACTTTTTGAGAGAATAATACGCTATTTTTGGTTTACATTCGTGTTATATCCACAATCAAGGATATGCTGTATTTCAAATTTATGTTTACAAAGATTATATATATATATATATATATATATATATATATATATACACATTACTGTTAAATGATGTTTACGCAAATTTTCTTTAAATAAATTATAGAAACATTAAAATTACTAAAAATTGAATAATAATACTCAACCAACAATATGGAAAAAAGTAATTAAATTTTAACATTAAAATTTAAAGCAATTAAGGAGATGCTGGACTACCTCTCAAACTTGATCGAGGTCCATAATGTAGAGTCATTCATGCACATTATTAATGAGATTTCGTATATATTTCATTTTTATATTAAATTTGGAAATTTTTTTCCAGAATTAAAATACACATATTAATATCAATCTATGAATTAGATTTTATATTGAGAACAAAAGGAATTTTTTTCATATTACACTACTTATCGACTTCTTCCAAATCCGCACTCACACACACATGAAATTTTCATGGACATTTTTTCTTATATCAGAAGCTGTTTTGAAAGCACATTATTTTTTTCTATAATGACAACCTTGCATAACAGTTATTTTATACGTAAAGCGTCTTTAAAACTCAGTACTGCGGGTGAAAATTACGAGACGACAAAAGTATAATTTTCTAATTTTTTTTTGGTTTTTAAAGACAATTTTATCTAGCAGGGTTTATTATTGTCTATACTTTAATTCTGGAAAAGGATTTACAATTCTATGAAATCAATTAAAAGCCAAGTGTACAAAAAAAATAATTAGTGTTTAATCAATAAAACAGACAACTCCAGCATCTTCTTAAAGATAGAAAATTAACTTAATAATGTACACACGCACACACAGAAATCTATAAGTTAAACTTAAATAAATAAACATAAATTAATATTAAATAAACATTACTTATTACGTATTTAAAATGTACATGTAATCAGTATTGACAAATTTGAGGATTCGACACTGAGTCACAGGTGTGGAGGAAAAAAAAACAAAAGTAAGAATCATATATGAGCGCTCAATGAGTCTGCAATATCGTTTTTGCCTATAGATCTTTTTCCTCTCCGCAGCCGCGGTTCGGTACCGAATCATCAAATCTGGCAGCATTGCATGTAACTCAAAGATTACACATCTTCCCTGCATAAAACGTCGGATTAAAAAATATTGAAAAATATTGACATTTTGTCAAAAAGCAGAATTTAGAAGAATTCAGAAGATATACAAAAGATATTTGAATGCTTCTTATTGCGATTGAATGTGAAGAATTCAAAAGTTAAATATTTAAGAGTTATTTAATTGCATTTTTCGTATTCAATTGCAATAAGCATTCAAATAAATGCGAACCTTTGCATTAAAAAAGATTCACTTCTTCTGCTAATTATTATCAGATTCAAAGGCATACAAGATTTTATGGTTCTATTTTCAATATTGCACTTATACGTATTTGCCACGATCCAATCCGAGATTTGTGCAAAGCAGAATTCCCAACAAAATCTTGTGAATGCGGAACACTATTTTTAAATAAAATATTTTATGCAGGGTTCAACATATTTGAAACATATATATTACATCGCTGTATTAGCACATTTACATATCATAAATATAATATTTAAAGCATTCTGTTACATATCTTAAATGCATCAGAGATATAATTTTGTTGCTGACATTCTGTAGTATATGTAACGTATATGTATGATCCCATACAGCACAAAAGCTTGCAGCAACATTGCTGCAACGTTGCAACATTGCATATTGCGATGTAATGTTTCAGAGATATTGCAAAGACATTATTTTACAATATTACTTCAGCAATGATGCAGCAACATTTTAAAATATTATTAAAATAGTGAAAATAGATAAAATTAATATTCAATACAGTTTGAATAAATATATTACAGTAACTTTTCAAAAATAAAGTAAAGGTGATCGTTCTATATTATTTAAAATTTTTTATTTATAGAGATACATGCATTCTGGAGTAGTTTTAATTTGTGTGTAAAACTATTATTATGTAGATTTGTGTATAACATAGTACAAGGTTATTCAAAATTATTTTAAATAACTGTATTTTTTAATTTAACAAATACAGAGTGATTATAGTGACATTAACCAAACGATCATCCAATTAATTCATTCGGTTTTAAATAACTATATTTTGAATTTAACAACAGAGCGGACATCTTCTAAAAGCGGACATTTTACCATTGCTGCAATCTTGCAGCAACCTTGCAGCAACATTTTACAACGTTTATGCAATCTTGCAATCTTGCGTTGCAATGTTGCCACAATGTTGCTGCAATCTTTCTGTGCTGTATGGGATACTTGATATTACCCATACAGCACAGAAAGATTGCAGCAACATTGTGGCAACATTTCAACGCAAGATTGCAAGATTGCATAAACGTTGTAAAATGTTGCTGCAAGGTTGCTGCAAGATTGCAGCAATGGTAAAATGTCCGCTTTTAGAAATATTGTTACGTAATATTGTAGCAATATTGCAGTAAAATATGTATGCAATATTATTTAGAAAAAGATTATTCAAAATAATTCATCTGATTTTAAATAACTATTTTGAATTTAACAAATACAGAGTGATTAGTGAAACTTCAACCAAAAAATAAACTTTGCAAGTTTTGTCTTTTATCTTATATAAGTACATTATAAGATGAGAGACAAAACTTACAAAATTTATCTTTTAGTTGACGTAATCACTCTGTTGTTAAATTCAAAATATAGTTATTTAAAACCGAATGAATTAATTGGATGATCGTTTGGTTAATGTCACTATAATCACTCTGTATTTGTTAAATTAAAAAATACAGTTATTTAAAATAATTTTGAATAACCTTGTACTCTGTTATACACAAATCTACATAATAATAGTTTTACACACAAATTAAAACTACTCCAGAATGCATGTATCTCTATAGATAAAAAATTTTAAATAATATAGAACGATCACTTTTACATTATTTTTGAAAAGTTACTGTAATATATTAATTTATTCAAACTGTATTAAATATTAATTTTATCTATTTTCACTATTTTAATAATATTTTAAAATGTTGCTGCATCATTGCTGAAGCAATATTGTAAAATAATGTCTTTGCAATATCTCTGAAACATTACATCGCAATATGCAATGTTGCAACGTTGCAGCAATGTTGCTGCAAGCTTTTGTGCTGTATGGGTATATATATGAGATATATGTATATGGCACTGTGTTTGCTGTGTGGTCTAAGGTCTTCTCTTTCTCCGCTTTTTCAATCGTCTACTGCACTTCCCACATCAACCTAACTTCTACACCTGTCTATTTAACTTCTCCACAGTCTGTCCTTAACTTTTTTTTATTCTTTCCATTTACTCCTTTCTCATTTTATCTCCTTTCTTATTTTCTGTATACGCATACCTTTTTGTCGCTTAATTTCGCACAAACTCATTCTACTCCTTCTTACAAACTTAATGACAAATTTTACTCCATTCCATTGGAAACAAAGGTTGTATTGTTTATAGAACTTTTCAGAAATATTTTAAACATTTTGCTAAGTGACGCAAACAAAACTTTTGTACACGTAGCCATACATGATGCTATGCGCGTACCTTACACAAGATTGCGCACTTTTCGGTTATTAACATGAGAGTAATATTTAGAAAGAACCCAGCAACTACACTAATGTAACATATATATCTCATATACATAATATCAAGTATCACGAGGTAACGCGTTATGTAGCGTGTAACATACATGTACGTTACATGTACTACAGAATGTCAGCAACAAAATTATATCTCTGATCTATTTAAGATAAGTAACAGAATGCTTTAAATATTATGTATATGATATGTAAATGTGCTAATACAGCGATGTAATATATACATGTTTCAAATATATATAAGATATGTAGATTTCGAATTACATACAATGAAAAATTTAAGGATTTGGTACCCAGCCGCGGCTGTGGAGATCTAAAGGCAAAAACGATATTGTAGACTCAGTGAGCGCTCATATATGATTTTTGCCTTTTGTTCTTTTTCCTATGTATTTTCGAAGCACAAAACCATAACAATATAATTAAACCCATACTGAAAGCTTTATACGTACATGTATGTTACTCGCTACATAACGCGTTACCTCATGATACTCTTAATATTATGCATATGAAATGTATATGTTATATTACTGTGTTTGCTGGGAATATTATTTAAAGTGACAAAAAATTTCATAAACAAAAAATTTTTCACGGTTTTACAAGATTACGTTTTTAATAACCGTTATGAGTTAATAACCATATTATTTAATAACCATATATACGACAAATAAGAATTACAATTTTGTTTCTTTCTAGCCCTCAAAATTATATAACATTTACATCACATCCACATAACAATGTTACATAACACTGTTCTTTCTATGCGCTCCTTCGGTTATGTATTAGTTATGTGTTGGTTTGCTGGGAAATCATGAAAATAATCATTTTATTTTAATTCAATGATATCAAACAATCAATATTAGCTTATCTCATCTTAACCATCGAATGAATAAAGAAAACGACAGTTTCCAACACATTTTTGTTTCCAAATAAGTATAGCAAAATATTAATAACAAACTATTTAGCACTTTAATTATTCCTTACAACAGATTTTGAACAAAATACGTATTATTTACGCGACCGACAATTCTTAAGAATACCTCACTTTTTTTTAAGAATACGCGTGGATAGGATAAGAATGACGTGCGGCAAAAAATGCGAAAAATATATATGTAATTATTGTACTTACTCTGCACGTTACAATCTTTTTGTACTGCACAAATTTCGGAATTTTTTTACTCTACTAATAAACGTGTTGATGAATCGGCAGCCTTGTAAATAACGTCTCACGTCAAAGTAATCGGTAAAAGAAGCATAGTTGGGAATAAAGAATTACTCTTTATTAAATATTTTTAAGTCGACATTTTACATAAAAGTCTTGAATAGATTTTAATTTCTATCTAAATTTTTCTAAATTCTTTTCTAGGTCACTGGACCCTAAGAGGTAGCAAAGATCCCGACAACGTCACTATTGATTTAAACAGCTGCCTTTTTTCGGTGATTGGTTCTCAAATCGGGCAAGATCCATTAAAACTTCGTAAGTGGACTGTGTTAAAACTAAAGGACAATTTTCAGAATTTGGTCAAATGGTTAGACAAAATTCAATGGAAGGGGAATGCAGGAGTATTTCTTATGATTGGCGGAGTAAACGGACACAAACCTGAAAGTCCGAAAAAAAGTTCCAGAAAAGAAAGTCCAATAAAAAGCCCAGAAAAAGAAAAGTACTCAATAAGATACCCAGCACACAGTCAGGAAGAAGACGCTAGACAGCTTCTGGAAGATTCAGAGAACGTAGAAGGCGAAGGTGTTAAGGATGTTAAGGAAAATCTAATTGGACTAATAGGTCATTCTAGAGAGGTGTATGTTGAAAAAGGAAGAAATGGAGGTGTCGAAGTTTATACTAGGATAAATAAATGTACGGAAAAATTTGCTTTTCAGACAGAAAAAGACCAAGATTATGCCCTTCATAGGGCATTGCTATCAAAATCGGGTCAAGAAGCATTACATAAACTTGACAATTCCACTACATCAAGCGCAAAAATACTTATTTCAGAATTAAAAGAACAAAATGTCCCATTTCCTAAAGCTAGCTTTTGGTATGTGGGAAAAAAGCGACATGAGCCAGAAGAAATCGAAGGTGTTATGTTAAAATTAAGACATCATATAAATAAACAAGAAGAAAAAAATGCAAAGCCTCATATAGTTTTCATTGCCCCATTCTATAAAACCAGAAGAAAAAGATGTCAAACGATATTACTTGAATACCGTGATTATATACAAGAACTAACTAAACAAAAATTTGTCCTTTCATCTATATTTGAAGAACTTAATGAAATTCTCACAAAAGATGGATACTCAAAAAGATACACACCATCCAACACGATAGAAGACGCTAGACAAATTCTGGATAATTCAGAGGGCTACGTATGCGCAGATGATCCTAAGAACCCGAAAGATGAAGATTTTAGAAGAGGCCATGCTAGAAGCAGGCATGTTGTAAGAAGAAGAAATTATGGTGTCGATGGTGTCGAAGCTTATACTAGGAAAAATAGATGTCAAGAAAAAAGTGCTTTTCGGACAGAAGAAGAACAAGACTATGTTCTTCATAGAGCATTGCTATTACCAGAGGGTCAAGCAGGACTAGTTCTTCTTAACAAAAAATTCAGTGTAGAAATCAACGTACCAGCTTCAGATTTACATGAATCTGATGATAACCGATTTCCTAAAGGAAGCATATGGCATAATGGAAGAAGACTAAAAGATGAATTAGAAATCAATCTTGTCGTCGTAATTTTAGGACGTCATAAAGATGAAAAAGAGAACAAGAGTGCAAAGCCTTTTGTAATAACTATTTACCCAATATTGGAAAAAGAACAAGAAGGAGCTCAAGCTGCTCCTGAAACGGCCTCTGCAACTACATCTAAACCTGCTTCTCAAGCTCCTCCTAAACGTGCTACTGGAGCTATTCCTAAAATTCGTAAAACTGCTCCTAAAACTGCCTCTCCAACTACATCATCAAAACCTGCTTCTAAAACTCCTCCTAAAATTGCTCTTAAAACTGCTGCTGGAACTATTCATAAAACTATTCGTAAAACTGCTTCTCCATTTACATCTAAATCTACTTCTATAACTCCCCCTAAAATTACTCTTAAAACTGCTACTGGAACTATTCCTAAAACTACTCGTAAAACTGCTTCTCCAACTACATCTAAAACTCTTTCTAAAACTCCTCCTGAAATTGCTCTTAAAACTGCTACTGGAACTATTCGTAAAACTGGTCATGTAACTACTTCTGAAACTGTTCATAAAATTCCTCCTACAACTTCTCATAAACCTACTCCTAAAAATATTCGTATACTTACTTCCAAAATTCCTCGTAAAACTGCTCCTTAAATTACTTTTAATATTGCTTTTTAAACTGCTCCTAAAACAATAGAAATAAGGGGAAGTTCTAACTATGGAGCTCCAAATGGGGAGCGGATTGCAAAGGAGATATTTGTAAGCGCGGGGACATGATATCACGCGGCAACTGTCAGAATACACGCACATATAAAAATACATATGTAATTCATATAAAATATAAAGTATTTAAATAAATATAAAATTGCATTAGCATTTTTTTTACAAGCCTGATGTGGTCAAACAGGTACTAACAATAAGAAAGAGACCGTCTAATTTTGTAGAATAATACTGATTTATCACTAAAAAACCATTATAAAAAATAACACGGGTCAGAAGTAAGATAAGAAGACATATTGAGAAACTTTTTTATCTGTACAATCTTACTTCTAGCCTTACCTCTATAACTACCGTCACAATACAAACAAACGCATAAATTGCACAAAAAAACGTCGAGTATAAATTGTTTAATAATGAATCTAATATATTAATTATAAAACTGATTAATTATAAAATATGAAAGAAATAAGATGCATTAATAAAACAAGCAATAAAATTGGGAACAGCTGAGTGAGAGAAAAGATCACATCATTTTGTCACTAAGAGAATAATAAAGGACACTAATTACAAAATTATGTATAAATTTTTATAATTGCTTTTTTACGTATTTTTCTCGTTATCTCTGCCTCTCGTCCGTACGCGATTTCTCCGACCGCACATCCATACAGTCTTATCATTCCGACTTTTTCTCTCTTTCATCCGTTGCATTCAATCGTTTTGACTTATGTGTGAAACAATAATAACATTTCTTATACAATTTAATCTTTTTTTAATAATTAAATGTTTAAATTTTAGTAAATGTAATATTTTTATTATAATATTTTACATAATTTACATAACAATCATCTAAAGATCACAATATAACAGTTTTAATAAAACAACGGGTAAAAATTTTAATTCTAAATTGTAATATTATATCAAAATATTATAATGAATAAACAATATTAGTACAATAATTATATCAACTAATGTATGTTTAAACATATCAATGAATTGTGGATCGCCTATCGGTTTGCATTGGATCTTAGTAATGAATGTAATTTTTCTATTATATTAAATTTCTTTATCTTAACTGCGCGCCAACAAGTTGTTACTTTGTAACTGCAGTAAGTTAGAATAAGAAAAAATATGTTTATTTTACTTTCATTTGTTGTTTGCATCAGTGCATCGAAAAAGACGTTGTGTTTCAAGTCTGACGAAACTTTTTAGCGCGCAGTTTAAAATAAAGCTAAAAAAATTAATTTAGTATAAAAATTATATTTATCGCTAAACCTTATGCAGACCAATAGGCAATCCACAATTTATTGATATATAATAAATAAAATTATATTTTTCTAAGGAAAATTAAAACTATACATAAAATTCTTTATACAAACCAATTATGTCTATCAAACTATTGTGCTCCGTGGGTTTCGGGACACAGTATTGCGGATCGCTGCCGTAACTCCTCGAGAACAGGTGGAAGATAAAGCCGATAGTGATTTTAACACGATATATATTCTTTCAAATAAGTTATACTAATTTGTTACTTAATAAACCCGTGACAAAGACGCAATGTCAAGCGACATACGTTCATCGCTGTATGATACACAAGTAAGCCCGCTCGTTATCTTTACATTAGTTTTTATTGTACATACATATACACCAATTTTTGGCGTACCCTGGTGAAAATGTAAAATCGGAGCGTAAGTCGAATGTAAAGGAAAAATATTAGAAGCGTTAATAAACCTTCTAAGAAGCGTAAATTGAAACAATGAAATGTAAAGGAAATGTAAAGAAAGTGTTAACGCTTCTTGTACATTTCATTGTTACTCTCTCTTTACATTCGACTTACACTCTTATTCTCCCTTTTACATTTTCACCAGGGTATAACCGGGAAGGGTACTTCTGCAGTAACTGGCCTTCGGTTAATGTACTTGCTTAGCCAGGAATTGCTGCCAGGAATACGCAGATTTCACTCAAAATGAGGAGATTTTTTTGTTTGTTAGGCAACCGGGTGCATTGCCCGGTGCGACGGCCGGTATGCAAGCCGGGCGAAGTTGCACGCGCGAGGTGTCACTTGACACTTTTATCGCTTGCGACATTCTTGGGCTGAGTGCATCACACCCACAACAGAACGTAATTTTACGTAATTTTATTAAAAAATTTAACATTTCAAAAATAAAAATAACCTGAAAACAAGAATGCTTTGCTTTGTGTAATATGTTGACACATACATTTTATTCGTTTAAATAAACGGAAACAAGAACATAACAAAGAAAGGGTTATGTGAGTCATGCGCAGATTTTAATGCATCAAATATATGTAATATTTATGTAATTTTACGTATTCTTTTTACTGTATAGAAAGTATCATATTATTCATTCAAACTATTTGTAACTTTTAATGCATTGTATAGCTTAGATATAAATCAGCGCGCAACATCGTTGTGAAGTAAAACACGTGTGGTAGGAAACGAAGGAGCTAGTAAATTAGGAATTCAGGATGTCGCCGAATATATTAAGAGCATGCCTCTAAAAACCAATTGTCCCGTAACTTCTGAGTTACGATTCAGCGCTACTTTAAAATTCACAAATTCATACGTCAACAAATGACGAAGCAATAAATAAAATGACCGCCGTAAATCGTTATGAATTCACATCGTCTATGATTTATGCGAACCAAGTTGTTTCAGTGATGTTGAGTTTATCTAGAACGCGTAGATGTTACTACCTACAAAACGACTTTTATGTACACCTAGCAATACCACGTAGATATTTTTAGGATTGGGTGGTTAAAAAGTTGAAAGTTAATAATAATGTTAAAAAGTTAATAACTTTTAATCTTAGTTAATTTTAAATGATTTAATTTTTAAAAGAAGTAAAAAGAGAAATAAAAAAAATATATTAAAATATAAAAATAAATATTTTACAATTACGTATAAATAGATAGTTATTAGTTACAATATGGTAAGAGCGTTAATTTATTATATATATATACATCTTTTTTATACTTTTATACTGTATATAAAAAAAAGACAGAATAAAAAAGATTTTTGAAAACTTGTAGATTATAATTTTATTAACAATTTGTTTTCAATAACAATCTAAAAGAATTTTTAACAAGTCTATCTTGTGTTTTTTACATATTTGGTCGTACCATCTGACTGGTGTTTGTCATTCTTAGTTCATAATCGGTATTTCTTAATCACAAGTCTCACTGGATATTATAAGACAAAAAAGTTAATAGAGATACTTAAAGTATTTAACAAGTTTTCATATAATATTGTTACTTTTTTAATCTCTCACTAAGCATAATTGAATTTATCTTTAATATATTAATTTGTTTAATAAAGTAACAATTATTTAAAGCGGCTTTGACTTTACTTTATATACTGCATACGATCGATTATTTTTAATAGATTTATTATGCACAATTAAGTTTTAATTTATTTAAATTAACGTGTGCAAAATATTTTACAATATTTGTGCAATTTTTCTATGCTATATAAATTGGCTTACAGTAACAAATAAATGCTAAAATTGAAAATGTTAAATAATGATTTTTACACAAATAAATTAACAAGTGCACTCTATAAAATATAAAATAAAAATTATACTAGCAAAACAAGTTAAACAATTCAATTCAAACTCAATGATAAAGAAATTCGGTAATTATTTACAATTGGTACTTTTCTGAATTTTGATATTTTTTCATAACTTTCTTGGTAAACAGCTTTGTTGTGACTCCGACAACGATAAAATCAATCGGGGGAGCCCAAAAAATATGTAACTTACTAATTTTTTTGGCTATTTTTTCGAAATAATTTTTGTATGTTCAACGTATTCGTATAACGATACACATACGGGGGGGGGGCAAGGGGGGGTCTTCGATCATAGACAATGTTATGATTTTGTTTGTCGCGTACTATCCCTCGCTCTTCTTCGAAAAAATTCTGTTTAAGCAGTCCTACCGGCAGAACAATGTGGAAACAAACGATTGTAGCGACTTCTACCCCAGTCTGGTACAGCAAAGAACGCATGGGCGGAGGAGGGGCTCCGCCCCTCCCCCTGCACTCCCTCCCCGTAATTTTTCCTAACCTAACCCAAACATTTTAAAGTCACTATTTGGTTAATGTAAAAACATTGGAAACATACAGCGTGGAAAGTCGCAAACCCATGTGGTGCAGTGAATTGAGTGAATGCTTTGCGCGCACACACACACACACACACATACACACACACACACACACACACGGGGGGGTGCAAGGGGGGCCTTTGGCCCCCCTCCCGCACCCACCCCGTCTAAGTCGTTAACCTATGTGGACTTTACTTTGCTTGCAATGTATATGGGCAATCCATGCCCCTTGCACCCCCCCCCCCGTGTGTGTGTGTGTGTGTGTGTGTGTGTGTGTGTGTGTGTGTGTGTGTGTGTGTGTGTGTGTGTGTGTGTGTGTGTGTGTGTGTGTGTGTGCGTGCGTGCGTGCGTGCGTGCGCAAAGCATTCACTGCACCACATGGGTTTGCGACTTTCCACGCTAAACGAGATGACCAGTCAATCCTAAGAACGCCCGCGCCACGGAATTTGACCATAACATATATATGGTATTTATTAAACTTTTGTTTTAATAATTTTTTGTGTATAACTCAAAAACTAAGACCGAGCGGCGGTAACATGTATAGGGAAAAGTTGTTCAGAATGATGGCCTTGACAATATATTTGAAGGTCATCAAAATCGGTGAGGAATTGCTAATGTAAATAATTACCAAATTATTTCGAAAAAATGGCCATAAAAATTAGTAGGTTACATATTTTTCGGGCTCCCCCGATTGATTATCGTTGTCGAAGTCACAACAAAGCTGTTTACCAAGAAAGTTATGAAAAAATATCAAAATTCGGAAAAGTACCAATTGTAAATAATTACCAGAAATTCTCCTGACAGATTAATTATTTAACATAACATAAAATGGTTGTGGATAATATAATTTGAAGTATATACTTTTAATTTTTTTAATATAACAGTTGCAAGCAATTTAGTTCTGTGTATTATTTATTTTATTGCGATAAATTTTAGATAATTACAATAATAGATGCAACAAACTTAGACATATTTAACAATCTTTTTGCGTAACTGAAGTGCGTTTATATTTAAACTTCCTCATATTCATCACTGAAGTCAAATATATCTCTATTTACGTTGCTATTCGAGTTAACATTTTTATTAATATTTTGATTGGCATTAGAGAAGTGAGGGTCGAGAGAACGTCTATGATATCGATTAGCGTTAACATTCTTGTTTACGTTCTCATTAACATTAGCGTTTGTATTGTCATTGAGGCTTCTACTTTTCTTTTTATGTCTTTTTGGCACTGAAGGCTGGTGAATATCATTATAAGAATCCAATGCTTTAGGACTTATCCCAATAGATTTGGCCTGCAATAAATTAAATTCAAGTTTGTTAGTATTTTGAATAATTTGACAATAATTTTTATACAGATAAATCTGCATAAAAGTTAATAAACCTTAAACTTTATATGCTAATAATATAAATTAAAAATTTATATTTTCTGAACACACACACACATTAATATACATACATGTTATAAGAAAAAAAACAGTGTTATAACTGATTGAAAAATAAGATTTCTTTTATGTATAATTTGTTTGTACTTTTTATATTGTATGATGTAATACCTGGTCTTCGTTATTAGATATTTGTTGTTCTGAAAATAGGTTAGATAGTTTTTCGACTGGCACAAAACATGTCAATGTAGGTCGTTCTGCTTGCTTAGAAACTATACCCTCGAGACGTTGCAAGGATGCTTTAATGTTTTCCAAGAGAGGATTATCTTCCGCGTCAGCATATTGTGATGAAATGGCCAAGACCTTATAAAAATAAAAGAATTAAATTAAATTAGATCACATAAAATACTCATATTTTATATTAAAAAATTTTTTTCTTTTCTTCTTTTAAAATACAAAATTAATCTAAATAAAATAATTTTTTAAGATCATGACTTATGCATGAGAAACAATGTTATAGAGTGTTACATATATTTAATATGTATACCTAAAAACTTTTAATAATATTGTATTCAACAACTATTGTACTAGAAAATAATTTACTTACCAAGCAGCCGAATAGTAGACGTGTAATAAAAGACATGATTGTCGATGTCGGAGGTTTACCTCGATTCCTACTATCGATCGTCTGTTATTCAGCGTTCATATAGAAGAGCTCACGGTCACTATAAAATTGAAAGTCGTTTGCGAATTTCTATGGAGCGTAATAAAACAATGCTAATTCTTTGAACCACATAATGATTACACGGAGTGTTATTGTTCACATGAATAAACGTGCTAATTTAATTTACCCTTTACGACATCACCAATTGACACTATAAAATGCTAACTATAAAACGACTTAGAGTTTTGGAGGTCGATCATAAATTATACGTAAGAAATACATATTGATTCAAATCGGCTATAATTAAAGTAAGGATTAAAACTTTTTCTCTTGTTTAGTATTTATTTAATTACTAGAATTTTTAACAAAAATAGAAAAATAATTATAAAAAAGTAAATGTTACCAGCATTATTTATTATTTGCTGAAAAAGAGTAAATAAATTAAAAAGATTATATTTAATTTAGTGTACTAATTTTTTTTGCCATCAAAAGAGTTAAACAAAAAGAAAGGCATAACAAAAAAAGGGTTATGTGAGTCAAACGCGGATTTTAGTACGTCAAATACAATTAATCTTAAAAATCAACAAATCTATCATTTCTGTGACATTAAAGAAAGTTAAGTATTTCATAAAATAATTATATATTCTAGTAAATAGTTATATTCTAGTAATATTAAATAATAAAATATTTTATTAAAAAATATATTTTCTTTTTTGTTATTTTGATACCAGCTCTTCAAAATCGAAAAGTATATTGCTCGGAGAAGTTTATGAAATAATATAGAGTAACATATAAAGAATAAATAATTAAAAAATTAAAATATATAAAAAATGTTTATTGCATATATTATTTCTTATATGTGTAATATAAACATACAACTTTTGGTAGAATATATTAAATTGTAAGTCATAAATAAAAATAATAAGTTTTCTTCTAATTAAAACAGATGTAAGAAAAAAATGAATAATTTATATTTCAAAGCACAAATGTATTATTTTAAGATTTTTTCTTGTTTTCTATATTTTAATTATATTTATATTGCTTCTTTAACTCTTTAACGGCCAGTGGGACATATATGCCCTACCTACTTTAAAAAAACTTTTACAAAAATAAAAATATTGACATTATTAGGAGACACCCCTGTGTACCGAGTCTGAAAACAGTTCAATTTTAATTTCAGATTCCTAATCAGTGACCCCAAAAACTATTTATACCAAAAAATATTTTAATTTGAATTGGTAGAAATAATTTTACCAATAAAGGGTTAATATCTTAAATATTTAATAATTTTATTTTTTACTAAATAATGAAATCATTGATAAACTTATGAATGGGTGAGGGAGAGGCATTGCATTTGGAATACTACTTTGTTTTTAGACAATATTTCTTAAATAATAGTTAGAAAAATAATGTTGAAAACATGAATACAAATTAGAAAGTATCTTTTATCAAGTAATATAGTAATTTTTATAATACTGTTTTGTATTCTTTTATTAATTAATGTTTTTACATATCAAAAAGGGTATCTGACGAAATAGGCGCCTAATTTGGAATCCATATATAATCAAAATATTAATGTTATATTTTATTGATTTACACATCTTACCTAAATTATGTATTTACTACAGACTCAATGTTATTCCATTAGGCTTGACTAAGAGACAAAATCGTGCAAATATAACTCTCACTTTTAACGAATTTGTTTTTAGCAAATTATATAGAAAACGATATAAATATATAAAATATAGGTTTTTATTTCTTTAATTAACTAAGCAGATCATCTTTCTATCGGTATTCGTATAATGAGATGTTTTCGAGAAATAAAGGAGTTCCAATTTAGAAAACTGTTCTGAATTCGGTACCTTTCTTTTGCTATTGCGAAAACTCATGCGTCAGATAACTCACTCAGATAAGAGTGACATAGCTATCCAAGTAAAAAGAAGATCTGATATCTATAATCTGCGTCCTATTTTTATCAGTTAATAAAAATCAATTAGTCAATGGATTAATTTCATTAATCAGTATCACTAGGAACAATTACGTTATATTACACATAAAAAGTTATTAATTTATTATGCGGCTTCTTAATTTTAGTTTTTTAAATAAAAGTATTGTCTTAACAAAGATATCAAACGCAAAATTAAAATAAACTACACGAACTAATTGTAAATAAAACACACAAATGAAGTGCGCATATAATGATTAAAAGAATAATATTTTTAAAAAAACAAAAAAAAGTACAATATATTAAGCATTTACTTTCTCTGAAACTTTAGATCGTTTTCCAGCTAGGACACACTAACATTACACTGTGTTTTACTGTGTAACGTTCTTGTTAGAACAATTAAAACTTTAGATTTAGTTAGCAATATGAAATAATAATATTGATCAAGTATCACACAAATAAGTATCAAGAAAGTATTGTTATTAAAATTAATATTATAAATTATTACATTAATATCATTTTACGTCAAAAATAAAATTTCTTCAGAAATTGATAACACTAACATATTTTACACCCAGGTTTTTACCTGCATGTCAAACATTGTAACACTGTGTCACAGTTTATGCTGAACACTGTGTTACATTGTATCTTGGAAATAGCCTTGATTAAAAATTAACGACTAATTCGAAATAGATTTGGTGCCAATAATTATAAAAAAGTTATTTTAAATAATTATTTATTTATTTATTTCAATGTGACATAAAACTAATGAAAAGCATTAAAAATGTCCTTTCGATTAATCTTAATTCTGATATTCACATAATTATCTTCCTTATTGTCATACATTGTCGTCGCGGCAGGACGATGCATCATCCTTCTACTGGGGCCTTTCTTGGCGGCTTGTTTCGACAGAAAGATCTTCATAGAGGCCATCATGTCGGCTACGATGTCTCTCGCCATGATCTCTTCGTCTAACATATTAATGTTTGGCATGTTTCTGATGAGCGCTCGTCGAGTAATACTATCGAGCTGACTCGCCACTTGGAAAGCGGATGGTGTACTGCTCCTTCTGTTAGGTGACACTAAGGGCGTTATAGCCTCCTTAAGATCCTCCACGATGCTGTTTGAGCTGCTGGTATGATTAGTACAGTTGTTCAACCGAGACTCTATTATCTTCCACAACTCTAGAGCTAATTCCTGTGCGTTCACGTTCACGATGACGTTCACGTTCTTGTTCTCGATTATCGTATTTCCTGAGTTTTTCTATAAGTTCAATTTTAAACGTAAATAACAGCCACCAGTGACATCGTATAAAATAATAAGCAAAGTCGCGGTATCGTAGCTTTTATATCAAATAGCATTAATTGCTCTGTATTACAACGAGAATTAACTACAATTGTGTAAAATAAGTGTATAAGATTACAACAATGTCATGTTATTACATAGCAACATTTTGGAATTATTTTATTTATTGAAACTGTTATGTGTAATATTCTTAAATAATTGCCATAAAAATTACTTCTTTTATTTTTTTCTTACCTCTTTGGATGAGGACTTCGAAAGATGCGTCTGAAAAGATTTACATGTAAATTACAGCATCATTAAATTTACAACTTGCGAGCGTTGTATTGTTTAAAAATATATAACTTTTTACGCTTTAAAATTAGAAATATACAGATTGTTAATTATATGTATATAACAATTCTGTTATTATATATACATTTAAAAAATCATTAAGATAAAACATATTAAACATGAGAAAAGTATTATTTCATATAGAAGTAATTTATAATAAGACTTTATTAAAGCTCCTTTTAATGAGAACTTGTTTTACTATATTTTTAATGCCGTCGCAATTAATTGCTTGTTTCTCTCCTCCTTACTTTGGCACTAGCAACCACTAAAGTGGCCCACAATATTGTCACGCACGTTACTGACATAACGTAATTGTCGTGGACGTAATTGTCAGCTCGATGCGTCTCGGCACGGTGAATGCATATATTATAAACCGACTTTTTATATACGATAATCGTACCGCAGAATTCTCTATGCAATGTAACGGCTCGATATCAGAACCTGTAGAAATTAAAGATTGCTCAATCTGTGCCGTTTAATTCACGCGTTATCGCCCGTGATAATCCGTCCACTCTTAGCAAATTTGCGAAAACACGCGATGACGAATCAATGAGATACAATGCCAAGGGCCTGTAAGTATGACTTTTGCAAAACGCATCTTTGCATTACAGCGATCATTATCTTTTTTCACGTTTCATACCACTTGCCATGATTATATGTAATTTGCAATATAATGTTTTTTTATGTTCTTTTTTACTCTGAAAATATTTTTAATATATCAATACATTTTGACACATATAATTTCCAGGAATTTAATATCTGAAGGAGGAACATTATATCTGAATTAATTTTATAGAAGAATCAAATATTATATTTTATTGGCAAAATACATCTCATTTATTTTTGTCTTCAAATTCTTTTTTTGTGACTCGTTCCTTTAATTATTCTATTAAAATGCGACAATAAGTAAAAATAATACTGTGCTTTTTGTTTTATTTTGTGATTTATTAATTATGAATAGAATTTCTATTTTTATACTCTTTTTACACACGTCTATCTCACGTTTATCGGTCTCTGTCTATAATCTTTATTTTTGTTTATTTCTTTCTTATGTATAATAAAACTTCCTTATTTTTTTATTAATCTGTAGGATTAATAAAAAATTCTTTAACACTTATAGAATTTTAATACATATCTAACAGAAAAGCATAATATGTAATAATTATTTTTTTTTTATTAATAGCTTCTTTTCTTCGTCTATCATCCTCTTGAAAGTGTAAAGTTGCATCTTCAAATTAATTGTAATTTTTCTAAAAAAAAAAACAAATTTATTACAATTTTTTATTATAAACAAAAAATTCACTATTAAGTAAATTATTAACAAACAAAATATATAATCATTTTTTACTTACAATATCAATAATATGAATAATATCTTTTACAATATGAGCGTTTTCATATACGTTTAAATCAAGTTTTAAAATCGTACGCTCGAGAATCGCAGTGTGTGGTAAAAGTTTCATCAGTATTGTAAAACTAATCGCAAATTGCAAAACTAATCAATGCGGAAAGATAAATACGTTTCGGTTCATAATTCATGGTTAATTGATTTTCATGCCAAAGTTGTAAAGATAGCCAAATCAATTTTACAAGAAACCCTTTCGATACTTAGCACATCGTTGGAATTAATTTCTTACAATTACAAATTTCAAACTGAGGCGTATAACACATTCAATTTCAATTTTTAAAGAGATAAGTAAATTATTTTGATAATTTTAATTGTTTTTATGATAAGACGTATCTCAGTGCAACTGCAAAATAATTACTATCGTAAAATAATAAAAATAATAATTTAAATAGATTAAAAAATTGATTTAAAATATTAACTAAGATAATTTAACAATAATTAAAGTAATAATTAAAGTAATAATTACTTTAATTATAATATTACAGCTAATTTACATAGTTTACGTATAGAATGGTTCATTTAACATTATTACATAATATGTCTTTAAAATTAATTTTTTAAACAAAATATAATGTTTTAGAATAGTCATTCGCATTCAGAAAAAAATTATGTTAGTATAACACTTTCTTCAAAAATATATTTTTTGAGATTTTAAGCCCATTATTGTTGTTTAAATAGAATTATATATAATTTTTTTTACATAATATAATAATAATATCTTTTACATGATAACTACTCTACTTATTCTGCGTATATAAATATTAAAATGGAGTTTCTAAATATTTTATGATAATTTTTATATTTTATGCTGACATATATTTTAACAACAGATATATTTGAAATGGTAATGATAAATAGATTAGTCTTATATTCTCTTTTTAAACAATTCTAGATTTTAATACTTACTGTGTAATTTGAATTTTGCTTATAGACTTGCATCATAGAATCAAATAATATATTCAATGGCTTTCCGTTTTTGTCTTATACTTTACTATATTCATTAGTCGAATTATTGTCCATTCTCTCTTCTATGTAAGGTCGAAGCGCATTGATCAGTCGATCGCTGATCTCCTGCAATTTTGATTCGGATAGCTGCTCATGCGAATATATGGATATGCCTGTCAAATCGTCTATAAGAGAACGACCGTTCAATTTCAATATTTCATCGTCGTGAGTAATCTTACTTCCAGTCGACTGATTTATCTCGTCATTAGATGGAATATTTACAAGTCTTCTCGTTTCTTCCGTATTAATTTTTGTAATGTCACCCGGATTTTCAAAATCTTGTGCGTCGCTCGAATTGTTAGCTTGACGTTCCGTAATTGAAACCAACGTACTAGATTCTAATAGAATAGGAGATGTTGATGTCGCAACATTTGTCGATCCACTTTCTGTGCTTCTCTGAGATAAATCTTCCAAAATTGGATTTAATTGCCCATCATCGTAATCCGTTTCTGTCCCGTTTATGTTCTTAAATTCTTCGATTTGTATTTCTCCATCAATCTGATCTAGTAGTTGATCTGTTTCATGATTCAACGATTGATTTTCGGTAAAATTATAAGAGTTTTCATTTGTCTGAACGGAGGAAAGATCAGTTTTAATTTTTTCATTAGTCTTCTCTCCATTAAAATCCGGGAAAGATCTAGCCAATGGAACAAAAGAATCACTTAACGATGTGGATACATCTTGCCTATTGTTATCCGTCAAATTACTAATCTTTATTTCTTGATTATCCCTTTCAGATGCATCTGTCTCACGAATGTTATCCCCCGATCCGCCTGTTAAATCTTGTCGATCATGCAACTGATTATCAGATTGATTTTCCGTTTGTTTAAGGTTTTTATTTTGCTCCTGTTGAGTATAGTCGTGACGCGTGAAAAATTGCTGACCTTCCTCCGCGACTTTTAACGGCGTGTTAATAATCTCCCGAGATTTCGGAATAATTTGATTCAGTAGGTTAGCCGCGCCCTTCGCAGCCTCTGGTAGAACTTTAATCATCGACTCCACATTTTTTGCACTCGATAAAACCTGATTCGCTGCGGATAAATTATTTGCAATGAGCGAATTTAAAACGTTTCCGGGGGTTTTAATTGTATTGGAAAACTTTTGACCTACATCGTCGATCTTATCCAATAGTTCGCGTGTATTTTGCGGCGAGAGATACTGCTTTGCATCTTCATGTGCGTCGTTAATAATTTTTGGAACAATTTGTGCTAGATCCGCGCCGAATAATCGTGGACTTATTTCAAGTGTCGGTTCCTGCAAATCTTGCGAGTTCGGAAGTAACTTATTTACAGTTGAATTATTCATCGACGTATTATTCGTGACGTTCTTTATGAGATCGATCTGATTAAATAATTCTTTATTGACATCATTTCTCGCTGATTTTGAAGAATCTAATTCAATCTCACCCGCGCTTTGTGACTTGTTTGCTGCATCTAAATTGAGAATTGATTTTTGCAAACTGTCAGAATTAAACGCTTCGCGATTGTGTCCGGCAATATCGGACAAAGTGTCTTGGACATTTTGTATAGATTTTGGAATTAAATCGCTCATCATTGGATCATATGTAACATTTTGATTTTTGATATCTTGAAGATTATTTAAGTCAGACAACTGTTGTATTTGCAGAGTCGTTTGATTTTGATCCGCATTTACGTCAGAATCATTGGAAGACGAATGAATCAAGACCTTTTGGCTTTCGTCAAACCATTCTGGATTCTCTTGAGATGGCAATTGCGTTACAGGGATTTCTGTTGAAACTGATGAATTGTCATTGTGTTTATTACAATCATATCTTTTGATTTCCTTTCTCAAATACGTTAAACGAATCGCCGTATGCGTCGCTAATTGTAAATAAAGGTTCAAAATCCTCTCGTTTTGAACAATCGGATCTGGATTATGATGTAAAGTATTCCAATCAATATTTAACGGCAAAGAATGTACCTAATAAGAAAAAAAGTAATCGGGAGATATTTAGAGACTAATGTGTGGCTATATAAAATTATTATAAAATTGTTACTACTAGCCACAAATACGAATACAATCTACCAGGTCTGTAAATATGAAACCGGAATTTGCCCATAGATAACGCTAGCTGTTAATGTAGTTACTGTCAAACCACGTCATTGGCGCCATTTTCTTGTTTTGACATCTGATAAAGATTTTTAACTCACAACAATACAAGTTTTATACAACAGCATAGTTTTTAATAGCGTTAAACATGTTGAATTTTATGCCTGGAAACTACGATTTACGGACAGCATTGATTTTCTGTTACCATTTGAAGAAAACTGCTGCAGAATTGCATTGAATGCTTGTCGAAGGTGAGCATGCTTTTAGTAAATCACAGTGCTTTGAGTGGTCTAAAAAATTCAAAAGTGGCGATTTTGACGTAAGAAACGAAGAACGTGGAAGACCACCAAAAAGTTTGAAGACAGCGAATTGCAAGCATTGTTGGATGATGATGACGCTCAAACGCAACAACAACTCGCGGATAAATTAAATGTGACACGAGAAGCCGTCTTTATACGTTTGAAAGCCATGGGAAAGATCCAGAAGATGATAAAATGGGTGTGATCTATTATGAGCTGCTAAAACCTGGCGAAACCGTTAATACTAAACGCTACCGACAACAAATGATCGAATTAAATCAAGCTTTGCGTGAAAAACGACCAGAATATCAAAAAAGGCAACACAAAGTGATTTGCTTCATGATAATGCACCATCACACACAGCAAAACCGATCAAGGAAACTATTAAGGCGTTTGGTTGAAAAATACTTTCGCATGCGGCTTACTCACCAAACTTGGCTCCATCCGATTATTACTTATTTACATTGATGGGACACGCACTTGCTGAGCAGCGCTTCACATACTTACAAAAATTGTATAAAAATGACTCGACTGGTTTACCTCAAAAGAGGAACAGTTTTTTTGGCGTGGCATCCACAAATTGTCAAAGAGATGAGAAAAATGTATAGCTAGCGATAGACAATACTTCGAATAAAATATTTTTTATCATTTTCATACAATAAACGTGTATTTTCTATACAAAAATTCCGGTTTTAGATTTACATACCTGGTAGTATTACGTTTTCATAAGAGTACATTGTTTCTTAAAAATGTCGTTTATTGCTGTATTAGTTGTATTAAAGTGAGCAAATACACAGAGAAAAACGTTTCTTTAAATTTTACAAATTTTCTTAAATTCAAAGAAATTTATATAGTATGGTTGACAAAACAAGAGATATTGTTTTTTTAATTCGTATAGTCAACATTGTATTGTGAAAACGTATTACTTTTACATTAAAAAAAAAAAAAAACAATTTTTGATCAAAATAGCTTTTGCTATGACAATAAAGAAACCACAAAGACAAACGTTTGACAAAATAGGAATAAAAACAAAAAATAGCTAAACAAATAGATTGAATATGTATACAGAAACGTTTTGCTCTATGTTTGTATCTATGTACAAGTAGCATGAATAAGAGAGGAAGATGCTTTATCTCTTTCAAGATTTCAAAAAATCTGCATCGTCGTCTCTTATCTGTATTTGTAGTTTTAATTTTATTTATTTTAACATTTTTATATTTTGCAATAAATTACAATAAAAAAATTATAAATTTATCATAAAAAAACACTATAACTTAATAATATAATTCTCTATTCTATAATACTGTCCTATAATATAGTATTCTATTATTAAAATGACGACTTTTAGAATATTATTTAACCCTTTTGTGCTTGACTTTTGTTAACGTCTAATTCATGTTTTATTTGTTTTTTAAGTTTATTAATTTTAAATCTGTAGTAAAAATTTTGAAATTTATAATAACAAATTAAAATAAGTTTTACGTAAATTTAATAAAATTTAATATATTATTTTTAATTTTTTGGATTTTTACGACATATTTATCGATAATAAAAGAAATTTATATATATCAACTTAGAAACAAATACAACAATATTTAACATTTTGATCTGTGAGATATAGAATCCGTTATTTGAAATTAAGTAGCGATTTTTTTCAGAATCCTTATAATATTAAAATATCCAAAAAACTAGCTATTTTAATAATTTTTATGGCAGATACGTATATATTCTTTACTTCAAATTTATTTTACAAATATATTTAACAAGGTATGCATACCAAGCAATAAACTCACAAATGTGTCAAACTTCCTATGAAAATTATATTTTAATATATTCTTCGTCTTTGACCTCAGAAAGAAATCGCTTTAGTTTTGTGAAAAAATATGTTTTTTGACAGATTGGAACATATAAGTCCACCAAACACGAAAGAATTAAATTAATTTTAAATAAAATTTAGAGAAAAGATTTTAAATTTATTAAAAGACATATTTTACCAGAAAGATGAACGCGTACATAACTATTAAAACAGAACTGTCCGGCCACATTTTTACCATTTGTCCTGACGACTTAAAAGCAATCGCTTTAAATATGGCCATAAAATTAACTTTGAACATGTCAATATCGTCCGATTTTAACGACTGTTGTCATCGTATCATATTTCCATCTACACTCTATATCAGATTCAGTATTGAAATTTGTTGTTTATTATTTAGTCTTTTTACGGCCATGTCTTTTATGCGAGCATCGTGTCTTATTACAGGCAACCATTAATTAAAACGTTAAACAATATTTTTACGTACAGTAATTGCTCGCAAACATGGTATAATCCCACCAGACTCAAACATTAAAGGAAACAAAGTTATATCAGTAATTGAATCATCACTGATATATCGCGATATTGCGATCATCCGTCTGTTCTTTATTAAACATTTATCTATTTTTCATCGATTATTAACTACGTGAACAGGACCTCGAGATAAACGAAAAAGATTTTATAATTGTTTTAACGCGTCACGTTATGGCAACTGATTTTCTGCTCAATTACACGTACAAGTGTTCAATTAGATTGACCTACTTCGCAATTGTACTTATTGATAAATAAGTCAAGAGACACAATGGTGACTTGTGCCAAGTGAATGTGCAGCATGAGATCGCTCCATACATGTACTATACGCGAGCGAGTGAGTTTTTAAAATTATCGAATCTCAAACAACTGAGCTGATAAGCGCTTAATCCTAATAAGTTTAATAGAGACCGAGTTTTAAGTATATAAAATAACGTAATATGGAACACCTGATTTTTAAAAATTGCTACAAATTAAAAAATAGGTTTTTTGTACAAAATAAATATCAAATTACGACAAAATTATTATTTATTTATAAGTGATATTAATAATTAATTAATATTAAAAATTTCATATCATACTAAAAAAAAAAAAAAAAGTGATATGCTATAAATTCGCTAAATATTGTTTTAAAGAAAAATTTACTTATGGAAAAAAATTTTTCCAAATAATGTCTTTTTATCACAAGCATACTTGTGTTCAAAGAAAAAAGACTGTGAAATCAGAAATTGAAAGATATAAATTATAACGAAGTTCCGATTCTATTTTATCTTTATTCTACTCCATACAAAACCGCTCGGAGTCTTTTTTTTAAATATATTCGATCTCTTTGACGATGTACGCAAAGTTCCTGACATCTTGGCTTTTTAGTATTTTTCTGCAATATTTTCTTTTAATGATCTGTTCTTATCAAAAATGAGGGAAACCTGCCACTTTGAGTTTGTCAACATCTTGCAACCGCTCTCATCAAAAATATGAAAACGCATTTTTGTCTATAACTTTGTCAAGTCGTCAAATATCAATCGTTGTATCTAACATTTTGTGCGTATTTTCAGGGTTGAAGAGTAGCCAAGAAGCTCGCACAGCTTTCTTCAGTAGGCAAACACTGTCCGAACGCTTCTAACAATAGCGGCTCCTCTTTGACAGCTGTCTCGTAGTCTCGAAACGATATTTTTCCATCGTGATCGACGTCCAGCTTCTTCAAAGCCAACTCCGACAAATCTTTCACTCCTTCGTCCGGATCTTCCTCGCCAGGCTGTTTTATCAGGCAATTTCTACAAAATTGCAAAACCATTAGAACAAAACTATGTCAAATACTATATGCTAAGATTTTAATCGCTTTTTACTTGAGCAACTGAAAGATTTCGTCCTTCGTGATGTATCCGTCATTGTTCAAATCGTACACGTGAAAGCAAAACACGATCTTGTCACGCAGATTGCCCCGCAGGAACACGTCGAGTCCCATGATCCATGGCTCAAGTCTGATAGCACTCTCGATCTCGCGATCCCAACAGCAGAACAAGCGTTCTATCAGAACGTCCTCCGTAATCACGTGAAACGTGCTGTGGAGGAGTTCTCGAAAAATACTTCTATCGATTCCCTGAACACAAAGTAAATTCAAAATAATTTTTAAATGCAAAGTCCGTATTGATATTAACAAGTCAATACATTATATCAATATACTATTAATTGATGCAGATGACAATTAATATATTACAATTAAGAATCTGTATACTTTTTCTGTTTCATCGAATCTAAATATAAGAATAGTCAACTTTCGATCGCGTGTAGTTATAATTACCTCAACAATTAACCTCGATTGCGGCTTCCTGCCGACAGATGTCGGTCGTCCAACTTGTTGTTGATTAAAATTGGTAGTTAATTTTTTGTAAAGTTTACAAAGACTGTCCAGCTCCACCCTGAGAAAAACAAATAAAGTATCAAATTAAACAGTGATTGAAATATTTGTACTCGCGGCGACGTTTATATTTTAGTTTACGTTTGCTAAATTAATATAATTTATAAATCATAACTTTTAATTCTCTTAGAAAAAACTCAATTTTATATAAACCGTTTAATTTTATTAATCTCTCGTCTATTTAATTTAAGTCCATTTAATTTCGTTCGCCCTTTCTCGCCGAAAAAAAATAAAATAAAATTCTGAAAAATTAATTTGAGATGCGCGACTGTCGACGCGTCTCTGCAAACTCGCCTGGAGAACTTTGTCTTTTTTTTAAGTGACTCTATCACTTTGACGATGTACGCGGAGTTCCTGGTGCCCCCGCCTTCCGGCATCTTTCGGCGATGTCTCCTTCTCGACGACTCGTCCTTACCAGAAACGACGGAGATCTGCCGCTTCGAATTCGCCGACGCCTTACGACCGCTTGTCAGGAATATAGAGACGCTTTTCATGAGCGTCGTGCCGGCACGGACGCTCATGCCCGTCCGACGCTCGGCGTCGGCGCCGACGCCGACGCCCGACTTTACCCCCCTAGTTGGCGTGACGCTTCGTTGTTCTGACATGTCCGTTCAATTACTGAAAGTTTAGAATTTAAGTTTAGAATGATTGGAATTTTACGCAATTCTAAATTGTGTGGGCAATTTTCTGTTTCTTTATGGAATTAAGGATTATGGTATCTGTTCTTTATTACCAATTAATACCGCCGATAAACTAAAGTTGGCGTGCATTATATTTAACCAGAAGTTAACAATATTTTATGCCAAAAATAATAAATAATCATAATATTGTAAGATACTATATAAGAATTAAATTTATATGGCTAATTTTATTGGCAATTACATGCCAAAGTTTCTTTCTTACTATTGCATTTAATACAAATAATAACAATTTTATTGAAATATAAGAGATGTGAGATTATGCACGAAATGTAGTAGAAAACAATATATATCAAGAGATGAGGCATCAGCAGTAACTGCTACACTACTATAACCTGCTATAACTGCTAAACCTGTAATATAATAAAAAAATTAAGTACTAATAAAAAGCGGCAATAAAAATAGTAGTAATAAATTTTACACAGAGAAGCAAGTTTTATATTAACAATATACAAAGAATATATAATGCTAAAAAATGTAGAAAAAAGGAAAAAAATAAAATAGTCTAATATACTGAATAAAAAAATATTAAGAACAGTAATATTTTCTAGTAACCATAAAATTATTAATTTAATAAATATATAATTTTTATTATCATATTCAATAATACGCAACGCTTTTACGCACATATACAAAAATGTTTGACGTTGTATACAATATCTAAATGAACAAACTCTAATCACAACTTAGAGATAATGTTTTTAAAATATTTCAACAACGTTTCAAAAAAACATGTATTAATTTTTTCTAATATTTATACAAAATTATTTTAACATTTAAAAAAAGAGATAAAATTATTATTTCTAAATTTTATTTTAATGTTGCTTACTTTTTGAATCAAGAAGCAGTTGAAAGTAGAAATAAATCAAAAAAGGAACAAATATCTACAAATTGAACAATCATGATTGCAAATCTGCTCTTAATAGAAACAGGAAAAAATGTATGAGAACAGATGCTGTTACCTTGGAGCGATATAGGCATTCGAGTCGATTGATCGATAAGAAAAGAATTTACAGGGCGAGGGTGTGGTGAGTCTTTTTTTACAGCCAAAAATTGAAGCTAGCCAATCGTAGCTCGTCAAAAAATTGCTTCTCTCTCGTGAAACCGAGTTATTATTATTTACGATTCAAATTTGCGTAATTTTCTTGTAACATTAGTTGATTCGTCTATTTTGTCAGTGTTTTCGTGTACCACAGGTAATATTCCAATGAATTTAAATCGTACATTTATGCTCGCATTACTTGGGCTGCGTGTACAAGAGAGAGAATGCGATTTGTATGAAAAGAAAAATACCATATTTATGACACAAAGCGTGCAATGCCGCGCTTGCAACTTGCATTTTATGTTATAAACAGCTTCAGCATTTAATATTGTATTATCCATCACTGTACATTGGAGCAATGTATGTACATCGTTACATTTGCACATTAACAGTTCATGTCTCGCAATCATTTTGCGAGATGAAATGTAAAAACTTTTCCTATTATTTCCAATGAATACAACTTACGCTGTAAACTGTGCTTGAAATAAACTAACTCGTGCATTA
Source organism: Monomorium pharaonis (assembly GCF_013373865.1). NCBI lineage: Eukaryota > Metazoa > Arthropoda > Insecta > Hymenoptera > Formicidae > Monomorium > Monomorium pharaonis. The sequence goes on along the minus strand of NC_050472.1, from coordinate 7,226,522 downwards.
AGATTTATTACGATCTGAACATGCAGTACCATGTTAAATGTAAAAAATTCGAGAAATTGAGAGAACTCATTTTTATTTAAACATAATTATTTTGAAAATTTTATTTAACTCATAATTTTCTATTTAATTAAGAAGCAATGTGACTTCCAGATTTTGTATGACTGAAGTGTGAGCGATCATATACAAATTTAATTATTTTGGCCAAAAAGAAAAAGAAAATATACTCCAATTTAATAACACATTATTAATAACTTTTAATTTATCCAAATAATCACTTTCAACATGAGATCTACTCATTTGAACTATAATCAAGCACTTACAATATGAGATGGTTGTCCAAGGGGATCATTATTTTGAATAATGCATGTCTTAGCTTTGAGTAATCGTTCTTAACAATCGTTCCTAACGTGCCTGGAGAAATCGCTTCCGTAAACGCAAAAGGACAATTCATAGCATATCAAATAACAATTCTGAGAAAGCATAACATTAATCTTAGATGAAATCCCTTTAATGTCTCATTATTCATCATTTTTACATATCTTACATTTTTTTAATATAGAAATATTTTATCGAAGACACAATAAAAAAAATTCTTGCGTATTTTATCAATTTATATTATATATATAAATTTTATAAAATGTAGTTTTATTTTATGAATTTTAAAAACAATTTTGTTAATAAATGTTTTCATAAAAATTCAAACCGGTATTGAACAAAAGCTACAATTACCTACCTCAAATTAGATCGTGCTGATAACAATCGACACGTGTGTTTCCGTGCCTACGGATTCTCAATTTAACTTCTCTAATTTCTGACTTGTGATTGACATAGCATGCATATGAGTTTCCTTAATCTTACGTATTGATCACAACAAGCCATCTAGTAATTATTGGCATAACCGATTTCTTCGATTTTATAGAATTACAGTAGTTTAATTTATCTCAGAAAATATGTTATCAAAACATTTTTTAATCTTGTTCTTTCATAAATAAAATATCACTAAAACGATTATCAAGTTGTATGCACTGTGCAATTGAAGGCAGTTTTCCAAATAATTTTTTGTCACCGTCATCTTCATCGTGCGAAAATAAAGCAGAGCATTAAAATGTAGTGAGAGACTACTTCGACAAGATGCACTACTCCCTGTTTATTTTTTATACGTTTTAATATGGCAGGTTCGATAAATTCGGAAAAAACTTACCAATTAATGACAAAGAATCTGCTTCGTCGTGACAAGGGTTTCGTCGTCAGCAGCGACTATGTTTTATCGACCAAACGTATCAAATGGCGAAGCTGAAAAACATTTTAACACGATATCTAACAACAGATCGGATAAATATATATCATAGAGAGATAAATATTTCATGCGTAGTAAGACAAATAGCTGCAATAAAATTAAAAGTTAAACGATATAAAACCTATACATTTTGTTAAAAATTTTATTATAAATTTACACAGAATTTTTTTATAAAATGTACTCTGAAAATTATTCAGACAATTATAGGACAATATTGTAATCCAAAGAATTTTATATAATATTCTCTAATTCATTAACCCATTAAAATTCAAGCCTAAATCAACAAGATTAGCAAAACAATAAAAATTAAAAAGAGAACAAGAGCACGAAAAAACATTTTTGATATAAAAAGCACCTTGTAAAAATTTATTTTGCAATTGTTATAAATAAATTAATAAACATTAACTATAGAGAAAAATTGATTACGCCAATTTATTCTACAAAAAAATCACAAAGAAACATGTATTTTTTATAAATCGCATTTTGTTTATAAAAAAAAATAATAAACGACATAAATTATTAAAATTTATTACTGCCTGCCTTCCTGTTATTGCGCGGTTATTGCGCACCAGCGATTTAAACAGAGATATTTTATTTGTGTGTTCATTGAAAAATTTCAGAGAAAGAGCTAAATTCAAATTCGATGATAGAGTCGGCAAGGCAGATTAATGGAATTATAACTCGTCAAATATTGGGACAAAAACGCTCAATTTTTTCAAATACGTTTTGTAGAAAAAGTGGATGTATGCGTAGGAATCTGAAAACATCGTTGTAATTTCTCTAGATTTTAAGAAGTGTACTGGTCACCGAGGTATTCCCGCATTGAAGGTTATAATTCCAAGGCGATCAAGTAAAACAAAAGAAAAAGCAATAATTTTTACATAAATGGACATCTCACTGATCAGCTGAACTTTAAAATATGTTGTCGAGGTCACGTTCTAATAAGTAACAAGAAAGAGATTTTGATCAATGTCTGTTGTTTGTTAAAAAAGTATATTAACATAATGATTTACACACACATATATTTAATCAATTTACTAATTAGGAAACCATGCTCCGGTAACTTTGACCTAAATAGTACATGTCCATTATTGTAAATAATTATTAAAAGAGCCTCCAACAAAACATATATAATAATCAATTTATAATTATACAAGAATACAACTTAAATATGTTTATAAAGACGGTTAAATTTTTACATTTAAGCATACAGAAAAAAATGTATATTAAAATTTAAATTCCTATGTTCATACATCATGTCAGTACACATCTTATATAATAACACATAATAATTCTTGTAGAGCGTTTGTTTTACATAAATTCTACTTTGTTTGACTGAGAACAGGGAAAAGATCGTCGTCGGGATTTACTTCTAAAGTTGTCGCCACTGGATGATGTTTCCTAAAATGTCGAAAGTAATCATTAATAAGCCAATACGATAGTGATGTAGTGTCTGCACTTTTTTATAAATCCTTTATTTATGTATTTCTTAAAATTGTTTTTGCGATTATCTCACTTGCATAACTTGTCTAAATATTTTCGAATTTGCACCACTTGACGTTGAATGTCAATTAATATATTAGTCATCCGTTCGTCTGACATTGCTATAGAAGCAGCTTTTTTATATCCTTCAGCAGCCCGTTCTACAATTAATTTTAAGCTAGTAATTATTCTTTTAGTTTTCTATACCTAGAAAAACTTTTCATTCGGAATTTATTCTCAAAATTAGCACAAAACACGCAAATTAGATTAAATATAATAAACTGTTAAAAATAATTAAATTTGAAATTCTAATAAAAATCTTGGTAATCCATGTTGTTCTACGATTACCAGGATTTTAAAAATAAATTCTAAGAGAAAATTCTCTGTGCAGTATCTATATATTATAAATTAATTTTCTCTCTCTCTCTCTCTCTCTCTGTATATAGTTTATATTTATTATAAATATTAAAATTATTAATGTAAAAATATTTTATGACGTTAATACATATTTTTGTAAAAATTTTTACAAATTTCCGGTTACTTACTGATTCGAATATGCTCGTCAGAAATGTCTCCATCCTGATAGACAATATCAATCTCATTCATAATATTAATTAGATCTTTTACATCATTAACATTATTCATTGTTGGATTATTACTTGGTGCCTGTAAGATAGAACTTGTATTATTGTCACAAGAGTTTTATATATAATATATGTATCTCTCACCTTCAATTGCTCTTGTGTAAGTTGTTCAATAAGTGAACTTAGCTGCTTTAAAAATTGTATCTAAAAAATGCAACATTTCTATTTAATTCAAAAGTAAAAACTATATTACAAGTAATAATTTGCACTACATATATCTATATACATGTATAAAATTAATATATATAATTAATTTATAGAGAAAAGTCAATACTAGTACTGTGTTTTGTGTAGCATTTTTGTGTGCTGTTTTGTTTTGTGTTTTTAAACAAAAGTTAAAAATAAAACTTTGAAAACGTAAATGTAAACTAGAAAGTATCATCTATTGGATGGTAAAAAAGCAGCTTATATAAGAATGTTTCATATTTGTAATAACTAATGTTTTTGCATCAGAAATGAATATTTGAAGAATTAGACTTGGCACAGTAGACTATTAAACTTTATTTTATTTTGCTTTTCCTTTAATTTCTTTCATTTATATAAAATATTTACAAGTTATTTAATAATAAGTCTCTTACTTTGACGTAAAAATTTTTGTCGATTATCAAATACCTTATGCTGTTTCTTTTTAATATAAAAGATTCGTTTTTAGTACATTTTATACAGAAAAAAACTGTAAATGTATAAACGGTAGATTCTTATTTCCTTAATTATTTAAAGAGATTATATTTTCATTAGTATTTATTAGTAATGTAATTAGTAATGTAATATTTTTAGTTAACAAAAAATAAAAGAATGCCACTTTAGAAAGTCTATGTCAGTGTTGGCGATTTTTCTCTATTATTCATTTAAGTTACATTATAATATATTGTCAGACCTCTTGTTTATTATTATCCTTGTTTTTGCTCATTTTTATAGCAAAGTTAACGAGTTTTCCAAAGTTTTCCTTGTACCATGCAATCAGCTCTTTCAGTTGTTCTGGTGTGTTTATAAAAATTCTCTCATCTGTAAAATTTAAAAATTTATACGATAAAATACTGTTTTTTCTTATTCAGTTAATAACGATGCATTTTGATTCGATGTATTCCGATAAACACGCTTCTTTTGATTCTATTTTGCATTTACGTGAGCTACTTTAATTAATTGACCGATAGAAATTGCTTGCATATTTATCGGACAGGGAAAAAATTTGTATCAAATTTAAAATTTATATATAGATATTTATCTCATATATATTACTATTTATAAGTTCAAAAACGGTTGCAATTTTCTCGAAAATTATTTCATTAAAAGTATCTTAGTAAAAAAAATTGTAGAAATGTTTTTAAAAATGTATTTTATTTAAAAAAATATAGAATTTTAAATAAGTTTTTTATTTTTGTCTCTACATTTATACTTAAATTAAGTTTTTAAATTTTAATAAATTTTAGTTGTACTTTTAGCTATAACTTTTAGGAATTGTATAGATAAGAAGCACCTTTAATTTAATACTAATTTTTCCTAATTTTTTTTCTGTGTACGTGAGTATTTTAATCTTTAATATGCAAATATGCAAATCCTACCTGCGTCTTTTACGCTTGAAAGCGTAACCGAGCGGCTCTGAGCCTAAAAAATGAAGTTTTTAATTCCATTACTATATATATATATATTTAATATAATAAAATTACGAAAGATATTCATGTATAGAACGCAAGGATTTAATTTTCAGGTAATAATAACAATGCACTTTCGGGAAATCTTAATTTCAGAAACTTACTCTAATCACGAAGATGGCAATTATAATCGTGAAGTACTTCAGCTTCATTTTCCAGTTGCTCGTGAAACTTTACTACTTTGATAAGTAAACTCTAATGAGATCATCTAATAGACGATGCCGTTTTATAGGCGTGAGTGAACAAAGGCACTTGTATACGCGACGTTTCCCAAAACATTTGACGGAAACATCCGGTAAGGAATAAATAAAACATATCGTCTTACATCGAATGTCGCTATCACGTCGGTGCATAGTTTCGCACGATTATTCTGCACAATTAGATATAATCGCATTTTATATTTCCAAAAGTAATAGTTTTTAATTTGATTTTGTTTAGATACATATAAAATATTAATCATTTTCGAATAGAATATAAGGAGAATATATAGAGGAATTGTCAATGATGTTTTTAATGTGCTGCTTTCGAATTTGCACAGAAAGATAATCACTTCCAATGACTGTCACGTTCATAAATGTTGGACGATTGAGACAATCGAGCAATAAAAACTATAATTAATGATTTAAATTATTCTTAATTAAAGATTGATAAAGCAAATACAGAAGAATATTGACGTAATTATAATATATTAGGTTTAATTTATTATATTATTTATTATATTATATTTAATATATTAGGTTTATAATTGAAATGTAATAATTTGCCACATTAACTATAGTTTATGATTTATTGTTATAAATTGTTGTAAGTAAATTGTAGAAAAATAATTATTATTATATACTAAATAACAATATACTAATAGATCTTAGGATAAATTAATAGATAACAATGTTTTATATCTTATTTAAATAAATTTATTCCGCATAAAAATGAATATTTATACATAGGTATAATAAATGCACAATTAATTTATTGTCACATACAAGTCCATTTTCAATGACAATGTAGTCATTCCTTTAAGTCCTTTATCGTCCGAATCCACTGTAATAAAAGCATTATTAGATATCGTAAGCTAACACATAATTATTACATAATAACCACATATCATTATATATTTAACAGTATATATTTTATGACATAATAACTATTATGTCCAATTATAACCCAAATTCTATTGAATTTTAGTAAAAGTATCATTTAATTATAATTATGATTAAAATTATTAAAATAACAAATTACAATAATAATAAAAGCATATAAGAGTTATGCGTAAGAATTGGGTTGTGTGTAATGCGCGAGATTAATACATCAATAAAAATATATTTAACAAAAAGTGAGAGAATTTTAACTTTCCTATTTTATTAAATTTATTTTTATTGGTACATTAATTTTGCGCACCACAATTCACACATTTTACTCTCCTATGTCCGTTCTTTTTATTTTAATTGTGATAAGTATCCTTATTACAATGTTTAATTAAAATTATACAAAATTTTCCTTAACTATGCTTTACAATTCGACCTTTCGAAGAGTCTTAACAACCAGTTTGCAATATTTACCCAGCATTAGCAGACGAGTGCGCGAACGAACCGCTGCCGAACGGCGTGCTTATTGAACCGGCACTTGCTCCGCTATTAGCGAAGGATCCAGGATAGTGTGATCCTCCTCCGCATCCTGGACATCCTCTGTAACCTCCATGTCCGTAACCTCCATGCCCGTAACCTCCATGCCCGTAACCTCCATGTCCATAACCCCCGTGATGATGACCGTGTCCGTGTAAACCACCGCCAAATCCGCCGCCGAAGCCACCGCCGAAACCACCGCCGTAGCCACCGTAACCACGTTTAAGACGAGCGGGTTGCGGTGCAGCCTCTCTGACTATCCTTTGATGATCTGAGTAAGGAGTTTTAAACTTCAACTTAATTAATTCAAACACATTGCTTTAAAAATAGTTGCACTGCTAAGTTTTGTATACACTGAGAGAAAATTGAAATATTGAGAACCAAATATTCTTGTGTTTTCTTCAATATTTATTTGTTATAAAAAAATTTATTTGTGAAAACAAAATATATATTTCTATAAATTTCATTTTTCTTATTAGTTTATTGCTTAGAAATAAAATATTTAGGGCAAAATATGCGCTATTTCCCATTAAAGATTTTAAGTATTTTTCTCTAATAATTGGTTTATTTAAATAGGGCAAATTAAATGTTTTATTTCTAACAAATAAATTATTTATTTTTTCAAACACTGAATTATTTCCTTAAATAAAGTATATTTTATAAAAATATATTTTAGAAGTATATTTTACAGAATATTTCACAAAAATGTACATTTCGTTTTCACAGATAAATTTTTTTATAACAAATAACTATTGAAGAAAACGTCACAAGGAATATTTGGTTCTCACACACAATACTTCAACATTTTTCTCTTAGTGTGATTATTAACAGCGATTTGTTCATCGATTTACAGTAAGATAAAAAACTTCAAGAATAATCTTTAAATCTACTTAAAAGTTTTTAAAAAACAAAATTAATTAAGTAATTTTTATTAAACGTGACATTGTTATAAGAAATTCTAACCGCAATTAAGTTTTACATATTTTTAACAAGTAATTCCGTAAAACGACATACAAATTAATGTCTTTCAATCAAAATGTTATATTTTGCAACTAAATCTCCGCGTATTTCTCAAATCTTTCGAATCAACAAAGAATGCACATAAGCATTTCAAACTAGAACTGGATTATCTGGATATCTTGAAATACAATTCTGGTGTAATGATAATAGATCAATATTAAATTTCGCGTAACACTTTCGCGAGTACCAGTCTTTACCTTGCAATTGCGTTGCGGTCAACGGTAGCCCGGCTGCAACTGCGACGAGCAGCGCAACGAACAAGAGGATCGCGATCCTTGACATTCCGCCGACACACCGATCCGACTGCCAAGGAAATTTAGTGCCAAATGACGATGAGAAAATTAACCGGGCAGTCTTTATATACGAAGACCTGTTTGCGTTCCGGGATATCCCGACAACGCGCGTTTACGCAGATACGGGCAGTTTCGACCACGTCGAGTCGGCTCTGCATATCATTAGCACGAACAGAACGAGTCTCTTCTCTGTCACTGTCGTAGGGGCCGATGATGCGTTGCTGGCGCGGTGTCCCTGGGACGATTTCCTGCTCACTCGGTGGAACGTCATTTCGTGACAAGTACGAGCGGATGGATTCAGCAATCCTCGGTATCGCTTGGTACATCTTGTCATCACGGTTTCCCAAACTAAAATTTCGAGGATCGTGAGAGAAGGCAGGTAGATCACAAGGTCTTTACAAAAATGACCAATTAATTAATCAACAGCAATAATTTTAAATTAATAATTATTAATTATTGCACGTCGCTGACAGAATTGAATTTCTAAGCTCATTGTTAATTAATCGAAAATAATTAAAGTTTTTAAACTAATTTTAACTAAAATAATTCAACACTCTGCTTGTAAAAATGTATTATTAAATAATAATTAATAATTACTTTGATAATTTTAAAAAAAATTTTATTACTTTTATTATAATAATTTTCATACAAAAATAATTTTTCGGATTTTATTTTGTTGAAATAAAATAAAGTTAAAAGTTTGAGAACCACTGGTCAAGATAATTGTGTAAACTGTTTTTTTGTGTGTTAGCGGAGTCTGAAAGAAAGGATCAGTTATATATGTTAAGGTCACGGTCAAGTTGACAAGAATGAACAGGTGAAATTTCTATTTGATTTCCTCTAGGACGAGTGGAATTATTGACATATTGATGATAGTACAACGCTATAATTCATATTGCGTGATACCTAATGGTTTCTACGAAGGCAAAAGTGCCAATTAATATTTGACACTGTCCACGTTATCTTGGACATTTTATCTTCGACGGAACACGGCAAGACTTTCGTCACTTTTACTCGTAATAAAATAGCGTAATATAAGTTTAATTCACACGAAGTACAACACAAAACCCACACTTACAGAAAGAAACGTTATTAATACGAGAGAAGTCTCTTACAAAATTCAGCATTCCGGATGCAGACGGATAAAAACACGTTTTTAATTATTAACCCTTTTCATCTTAAAGCTTTTTACAGCCGTTATATAACATAGATATTTAAAACACTATTTCTCAATCTACGCGTCGCCTTTCGATGACATTCATTGTCCAGCATTAATTACACTTGAATACCGGAATAGCCGGCTAGCTTAAAGAACCATGAAATCTTACTTGCCTAGGCCATACATTAACGGTCAATTAGCAACCTTGATTTTTCTCGGGGCTTCACGGTCTTAGGTCGATGAACGAAACTTTGGGATTCCCGCGTCCAAGCACTCTGTTAATTATTACAACACAGTTTTAAGAGTCTTATAAACAAAGAATCACGCAATTAGATCACGTTTTCTCTCGAATTCTTACGTCCTATTAGATCATTGCTTCTAAAGAAAGATTGTCTTACGAATTAATTAGTAGTACTCCAAAACATAATATATATGTTATTTGTATTTACTTTTAATTTTTACAAAATTATCTAAAATAAATTTTGAAGTGATCTGATGCTACAGTTAATTACGAAAATTTTGAAAGAGTTACACTTATTCGAAAGACTCGAAACTTTTTATGTATATTAGATTAAAAGATTAAACTTGAAGGTATTAAAGTGCGTGAAGTCAGAAGCATAAATACCAGAGAATATTACTGTATAGATAAAATTAGAAAACATTCTGATGACGTGCGTAAATTGTCCATAAAATTGCTTTGAAAATTTTTCAATTAGCAAACACTTCAAGAACTCATTCACAAATGGTAATCCCCTTTATTATTCCATTCTAATGTAGAATGGAATTATTAGCATGGTATTATGCATAATAAATGCAAACTCCTCGTGTTTACATATTTACATTGCATAGGAATTACTGCAGAAATATTTCGATCCAATGGATTCTTATTTAGACGAGGAAAACAGTAAACTATACCCAAACATAAATTTGTACATTTTTTGCATCGCATCCAAACAGAATCTTAAAAGTTACATCACGCTTAAATTTGGGATTATCGACGATAGAAGTAGATATTATGCGTAACGTGCATTATTATTCCTTCCGAAGACGAGTAACTACAATTTTGTATGAGAAGTGCAAGAAGATTCTACAATTTTACACAGACTGTATTTTTATCTTTTCAATGCATGCTTTTTTCAATATATGCAAACAATTATTTGCAAAGCAAAAAATATTTTGGCAAGACCAGACATCAGTACTTTTTTAATGTATGTTTAACGAAACATTTGTAGTAATTTTCTTTTTCCTAAAAGTTATGAAGCAGTTACGTCATCGTTCTTAAATCATACGAATACATCACGCACAAACTTATTTTGGTATAAATTAAGTCAACTAGACGACCAGACCTCCTTGATTATTTATTTTTGTTGATTAACGAAAGAAACATTTTTAGACAAACTCAATACCATTTCGGGCTTTGTTACTAAAATTTCTTAATTAATTCTATATTATTATAGAGCAAATGTCGCAATGGGGAACATTATTTTGTACAATTTTATTGCATATTTAGGAGATTGTTGATATTTAAAAATTGAAGATTTCTCTATACCAGCTTTTTAATTAAAAAAATAAATAAATTATACACAAATTTTTAATTAAATTTATTAAAGATAAAAATGTCAAAGTATGTAAAAAAACTGTACTTTATATCAAAAAACAATTTGCAAAGACCAAACACAATAAATGTAGTATTGTAAAAAATATATGGTATTATATTTGTAATATGTCGCAAACATATTTCTTTCTCCAAATTACTTTGGAATAACCGTTTCTAAAATAAAATACTGACTTTTTTAACACAATTTTTAATCCTTTCTTTTCCTATTTTGTAACAGCTAAATTACTAATTTTCAGGTTACCAAATAATAATTACAAAATAAATAAAAATTACTAATGCCATCAAGAAAAAAATATTTAAAAAACAACTGTGATAACAAAAAAGGTTTTTTTTTTTTTAAAGAAACTGTATGGCACAGCATGAAAGTAGCTACAAGTAGGTACAACACAAACTGATAATAAAAGCGAAGAAACAAAGAAAAAACAAAAAATAAAGAAAAATAAAAAAAGAACACATCGTAAGAAGCTCGAATCACCCTTAGGGTTCTAATGCGCGCTTTTCTTGGCGTCCGAAGGTTCTCCTCGTGGACACTTTGATTGTGATCCCGGATGTCCTCGCTCAACATTGTACGGACCTCGCGCCAGCCATCCCGCGCGGCATAGGGGACATGTACGAACCGTGACGCCAAGTCGGCCACAACGGAAGCAATAGTTCTTTCTACGTGGCTCGGGACAGGCCAGCGAGAAGTGGTAGGGACTGTCACAATTCCAACATAGCTTCCGGTTGTACTCGGATGGTATGGTAGTTGTCGGCGGGGTGTGCTTCGACGTCCGACCACCTGCGGCCTCGTCTCTCCGCCACAAGAATATCTGTTGCAGCAGCCGCAAGATATCCTCCAGCGTGGTTGTCATCCTCTCGAGTGACGAATACTGCGTGGCGACCGTCCTTTGGGTTGGAGTCTCCTGGATGTCACCTACGTCCGACATCAGTTGTTCCGTCTGCGTGCCCACGGTACGAACGGTCGGCCTTTCACGCCCGACTACGTCCGACATCAGTTGTTCCGTCTGCGTGCCCACGGTACGAACGGTCGATCCTTCACGCTCGACTACGTCCGACATCAGTTGTTCCATCTGCGTGCCCTCGGTACAAACGGTCGACCTCTCACGTCCGACTACGTCCGACATCAGTTGTTCCATCTGCGTGCCCTCGGTACAAACGGTTGGCCTCTCACGCCCGACTATATCCCGGGTCGTAGTGCGGCTCTCTAGCAACCTCGTCTGCAGATCGTCTTCCAGATCTTTCCAAAAGTCGGGATGTTCTTGCGATATCTGACGGATCAATCCCGCCCAGCGTACTTCGAAGTATCGCGACATGGTCGCTGTGATTAAATCACCCCCAAAAAAGAGACGGGAAAGCGGTATCAAATCAAGGAAAGCGGTATCAAATCAAGGAAAGCGGTACCAAAAGAAAAAGGAAAATACGAAAAGGACTTGTGCTGCTCTGGACCACCAGTTATCCCTATAAAAGGACGGGAACATTATACTGTTTCAGATCTTTAACATGAATTTTGCTTATTAAATTTCCCGATATCTCTGTGACCTCATATACTATTGGCGACAGAACCTGGCGACCCATAAAACTTTTCGGCTAATTTTCGGGAAATTTTCACGGATACGTGCTGAATCGCCCATGACAACACCATATGTTGTCGCTTCAGAACACGATTTCCAACCGCGAATTGCCGATTCCGCCTACGCAGGTTGTAATATTTGGCTTGTTTTGTGTAAATTCTCACTCAAATTAATCAGTTTCGCATTCTCCGTCAGACAAATACTATATACATTCTATGATACGGCACGCTACGATAAACAACATACAAGTTGCTACGCTAAGCCACGACAAAAGCCACACGGGGCTTACACTTTTTTCGCGTGCCGTCCGAGTTCAGAATTCAACAAGGTTCTGTCGCCCTAATAATAACGCCACTCAAATCGGCTCTTCGTTCGCTACGATTCTAATCACATTGATAACGTGACGATTTTCCCCGCACGCGCTACCTTGCGCCTCCCTTGCGTTACAGCGTCCAAGTTCCGCACTAGTTAGCGTATGGCTGCAACACACACAAAAAATTTATGTTTCGACTTGACACCGTGGTTACTCATATAAAGTATCCCAATCACAAGACGAACGTTAAAAATCACATACACGGAATACACAAAGGATGTGTTCGAGGAGACGCTATTAGCGCTATCAGCATCAGTCTATCCTTGTTCTACTTTTAGTAAGTAATGAAAATAGACTGATGCTGGTAGCGCTAATAGCGTCTCCCCGAACGCACCCTGAGCACGAGACGCGCGCGTACTCTAGCCAATATGATGGACGTACGACGCCACCGTACTTCGATTGTTACCGAAGGCTCGTCTGCAATCTTGCCCGTGGCCACGGCACCAGAGAATCTCCGGCAGGTGCGTAATTCTTACGACCCAACGCAACGCGATATTACACAGCCAATGAAGGTATGCGACAAAACAATCCGTCACGCTTGGGAGTCGAAACAACACCACTAAGGCATCCTTTTCGGTGCATTCTCACTAACCTAACCGCGAATCAATCCTCCCAGAATGTGAATGCGTCCCACCGATTCTCACGTGGCTTTACAAAGAGTATTGACGATGGGACAAACTAACCGGCATGGAAATCTCTCGACGCTTGCTGCCTAGACGCTCGTCCTTCTTTCGAGTTTTCTCGGACAGTTGCGACTTCCTGACGAAACAGCGGTGGCTGACACGGAAGAGATCAAGCAAGGATACACTCGATGGCAGATCGATAGCCTATTTCCCTATCCCCACGCTGAGGGTGCGTTATCCGACTGCGCATAGCGCGAGCCAATCAGGATACGGGCGTCGTGTTACGCGGATACAGGCGACGGGTGCATCCAGTAGCGCAATCGCTCACTGAACGGCCAAATATCAATTGAAGATGATTTGTTGGAACCAAAGTTGAAACTAATTTACTTGCAAGTATCTTTTTAGCTTTACTTGTAAGCTAAGCAATATTTTATATGCTAATTGCTAATGAATAGATTATTTGTACTTTTGTTAATAGCATTATGACATTTTTCTTGACCAATTGCAATGTCGGTGATACGAAAATAAATATAATTAAATAACAAGTTATCTAAGGCTCGTTAATGGGACAGATACAAAATTCAATTGTGAACGGTATAACGATAAAATATAATCGACTTTAATAACCTCGTAATCCTGACGCGTTTTAATAAATCTTTCTTACACATATTAAAGTAATATTGATTCGTCTAATTCTATTTTTTCCAATTTTTTCCTTACTTAAAAAAATAGGCATTTGGCACGTAATAGAAGTATAAATACAGTATAAAGATAGCAAAAAACGATACAGTCGAAAGATTAAGATGAATAATAAATTATATAAATTTATTAATCATCTTATTATTTATCTTATATTATTACATGTATCTTATTTATTATTTATCTTATTATTATTATATATATGAATAATAAATTATATTAATTTAATAGGAAACTGTATAAACAATTCCTCTTATGGTAAGACATATTACAATATTATTATTATTATATAAAAAAGCTTTTCCTTCTTTTATTTATGTGTAACAATAAATAATTTTTCTACAAAATAGTCGGTTTCAACACAAGGACGGTAATAATAATAAAAATTATTAATAAAAAGTAAAATAAAGTAGCTCAATATTACTTTTTAATTCATCTTGTTGCTTGTTTCTTTTTAATTATATATCAATGTTTATACGTACATTTGGATAAACAATATAAGTAAAATATATAAATATTTTTCACAAATCATACACATATTTTCTAAAAAATTAATAATATAATAAAAATTGCTTTCTTTACATTACATTATCTCTTTATTTTTATTTTAAAACTTGCATATAGTAAAAATCGATTATAAAATAAGAATTGTCGTGGATATTATGAAGATTTTTCTGACGCTTATAAAATTTTCATGTAGTTTCTACGTCAAATCGATCCACGTAGATTCAAGTATTGTTTTTGAACAGATATCTATTCAGATATCAACGTAGATTTCACAATGCCGATCCACATAGCACGTTAACGCGAATATTACTGTTTTATGGGGTAAATGTCGCTCTTACCCATTGTTTTCATTCGACAAACATTAGTGTATTCATATGAGCACCGCGCCACGTCTGTATGTGTCGATTAGTGCAACGCCGGCACATATCATTTTCTGTGATTGCATGGAGATAGTCGTTGAGAGAAAATAAAAGAATTAAAATAATAAACAGAATTTTATAAAAGGAAACGGATAAAACATCAATTGGCTTATCAATCTTATCGCAGTCAATCAATAATAAAGTTATACACACATCAGCGCAAGTTACATCAACTATATGTAAACATGTGTATTTACTCTAGAAGGTTGTAAATAAAAAATATAAAAAAATTATTTTATGTTAGAAGTGACTCTGTGCAATCAAAGAAATCAAATATACACTGAGTATTTGCTTCATACGAAAGCAATGGAATGGATTAAACTAGGGTCACTGCATCAGTTAATGAACAAGTAAGAAATTTACGATTTATATTATAAATTATAGTGCGTCAATAAAAAAAAAATAATAATACATTATTCTATACTAATAGCTGTATATTTATTCTTTTAAAATGTTACATAATATTTCGAAGAAAATAAGAAAATAAATAAGTTTTATTTAAAAAAGTGAGAAAATGCCAAAAACACTAGTAAATGACCGGCTCATATTTCTCTTTTTTACGTAATATAATGACATTTTTAAATAAGAAATTATATTTTAATCAAATGTTTATAAAAAATATATTTCAAAATATCAATTAATTTACAATTTATTATTCTACACTGTTATTATTTTGATATTTTTCTTAAGCAGTCATTTACTGGTGACCGTTCAGCGACTGGTGCAGTGACCCTAATTCTGCTGTCTTATCGGAAACATTTCCATGCGATGTTAGGTATTATTTTTTCCTAAATGTCAAAGATTATATTTGACAAATATTTGAAAAATATATATAAAAATTCTTGACAACTACATGGATAAAGTACGAGATGTCTAAAGAAGAATGTAACTTTATCCTAAAAGCTTCCAGATTCTCACACTTTCCGTCGCCGATAGTGTCGATCACTTTAGAAATTATTATTCCTTATATGGCTGTATGCGTCGTTTCTTCCTACAAAACATAAGAAAACGTAAGAAAAATTTATTGATTTGATAAATTTATTTACATCTTTATATTCCTATTTTGTGTACAGTAATTGGTTAAATTAAGGCATTGCAAATGATTAAACAAGAGTTTAATCAATTTACAACGCAGCTAGAATAATATTCTCGATAATCTAATAAAGGTTTTCTCTGGCGTAATGAATTAATTACAGCAATATATTTTCCACAACATGTTTTCTCATAAGAAAAATAAAGGAAAAAGAAATATAATTTACCCAATCGGAGAGTTGCCGTAGGCAGTGGCTACCGAGCTAGCGACTCCGCCTTTTCCCGTGGAGTAACTATTCGCGATTGCAGTGATCGCACCAGGAAGAGACCCGGAGGATCCAGCGCGAGTTGCCAGTCTCGGGAAGCTGAAGATCATAGGGAAGAAATTGTTCAGATGGGGATATCCCTGGCGGCGTCTGTTGCCTTTGAATGGTACGAACGGCATAGGCGGTTCGTCATTTTCCTCATCCACCTCGTCCTCGTCATCATCGTCATCGTCGTCGTGATTGATAGTCACGGGTGTCTTATGTGTTTTCTTGGTATGATGTACATTCGGTCGAGACGCTCCCGTGGCAGTGATCGGTTTTTCCGTTGGTTGTTCCGCAATCTCTGTAGTTAACGGAATCTGTTCCAATTCGTGATGTCCCTGCAAGATTAAACGCATATGTCCATGTAATATTTCACAGGGAAACTAAATAGACCGATATTCATAACATTCCGTTTCGTACAACAGGTCTAAACATAAACTCATAATTTTAAGCGTGATAAAGTTACGAAATTAAGTGCTTACTGCATTTCTATTTTATTCTCCGTCGATCTATTATTATTTTTATTTCAGGATATTGGCCACCTTACATTTATTCATCGTGTGAAAAAAATTATTTTCGCGTATACATCGTCTATAAATCTCGCGACATCACCGTACCTGAGGAGTCAGCGTATCCTGATGATGATGGTGATGATAATGTGGCTCGTCGTGATGAAGATACTCCTCCTCGCGATGATGCACCTCGTTCCGATGGTGATGATATTCGCGCTCCTGCTCCTCCTCTGGCGCCGGCGCCGCTTGCGCCTCGGCGCTGGACACCTCCGGTTCCCCGATCGGTTCCGGGCCGCCCTTAAAATGCGGCGTGTGTGCACCGCTAAAAAAGGCTTCGCCGCTCACGGCATTTCCTTGCGCGAAGACGCCCGTTGCCTGGCCGCCGTTGTTACCCGTACGACGTATCGGCCTGTAGTAACCAGTGAACATCATCGTTCTGTGCGGATAAGGGCGCACGATCGTCCTCTTCTCTCGCAGAAACATTACAGGGTTGCCGTAAGCGTCCAGCGTGACCGAAACTGTAAGCGATACATATTTATAAATAAAACGATTACACAATTGAGATCGATATCTCATTATCGTTATTTATCATCAGTTTTCGTTCTTGGAAAAAAAATGTTTGTCTCTACATCTAGTTGTAGAATTAGAATTATTGTTGTTACTTTTAAAGTTATTTATATACTTGATATATAATTTTACTGTTTTGTTATGAATTAGATTAAGGGAGACTTTTTAATAATATCTATACAAAAAATTCAATTTCTAAAATCTATAAAAGTTGCTTTAAGAGGACGTTAATTTTCAACGCTTACCAGGCTCGGTCGGGATCACCCTCGATTCCGTTATCGCGATCGCCGTCGCGATCGTAATCAAAACGAAACTGACGCAGCCAGCCATTTCAGCTTTGATTTTAATCCGCGCGTCTTTGAGTTTCTTCGTAACGGCTCTTTTTCTGTTCACTCGTCCTTCTTCAGAGATTTTCCTCTACCGAGGAAATATCGATTTCTTTTTCCAGGTTCGTGAAGTCTTCAGTGGAAAATCCGGATAATCAAGCGGTTCACTTGCACCGATCTTACTAATATAGCTTGCTGCACCAACTTTTTGCACGACGCTGGTAAAGTCCATACCGTCGCAATAGCTTTTATACCACGAAGCACACGGACACGCAGAACGATGGGGGGATGGGGCAGGTACCTTGATACGAAAGTACGGGATGGATCGGACCTATTGGTGGATACACAGGGGATACGGGAACAGATACCCCACCAACTTTCGTAGAATGGTCGCTTGTACCAGGATCGCGGTAAAGCACACGCACGCATTGTCAGCCGCTACGTGACCGTCATGACCGATGCAGCACGTGAATTAATTCTGACCCACGCCGATGATAATCTGGGTTCGCGGGATTGGACCGATATGGAGAACGATCGCTCGATGATCCGATCGATCAAGTTCCTCTGTGCATGTAAATTACATAAAGTTTCGATAGGAATAAGCATAGGTAGATCTTTCAAGTAAGAAGTTCAAAGCAAATGTGTTTTATATATAAAAAGGTAATCATTGCACATAAATAAAAAGATATATTTTAGGTCTTCATGTTTTCATGTCTTGATTTTTATTCGAAAAATCTAAGACGTCTTATATGACAAACATCTTATAAATGTCTCTTAATATTGAATGTATCGAGGTTTTATAGATATCTGAAAGATATCCTCTTAAAGATATCTTCAAGATTTATTTCTAGAGGAGATATCTAAACGACATCTTAAAAGATATTTATGTCACATAAGATGTCTTTTAGATTTTTTCAAAATATCTTCAACATATTTTCACAATTGAAATATCGTAAAACGTTTTAGATTGCTAAAAGATTTCTTTCGAAACTTTTGATAAACATTTTAGCTAAAAGATATCGATCTCATAATTTTGATTTTAAGTGTATGTACTAATTTATTAAAAATTGTTAATTTAATTAATATATTAAACAGTGCTCGGAATTAGTTGCACATTTCGCCTCGATTCCTGAGGCACCGCCTGCTATGCCCCCACTACCGCTGTAGGCTCGACGGCCGAGCCGCCGAACGCGCGCGTGGCCTTGTGTCTCAGGAGCGTTCTACGATAGATATGCCTGGTCCATTCGTGTGATTAAAAAATTTTCTTGCGCTGTGAATAATTTTTTTATTTTTACAGACAATTAAAGTTATTAATATTATTTTTACGTTTATAAACATATTTGTATATACATATAATGAGCATAATATAACACAATGTAATAATTGCAATTTTGTCAATAGCTTTCCACATCACCCAGGAGGAAAAATATTATTAATAACTTTAATTGTCTGTAAAAATAAAAAAATTATTTACAGCGCAAGAGAATTTTTTAATCACGCGAATGGACCAGGCATATCTATCGTAGAACGCTCCTGAGACACAAGGCCACGCGCGCGATCGGCGGCTCGGCCGTCGAGCCTACAGCGGTAGTGGGAGCATAGCAGGCGGTGCCTCAGGAATCGAGGCGAAATGTGCAACTAATTCCGAGCACTGTAATTAAAGTATTCGTTTCAAGTTCTTAAAATAACTACAATGTATTATATACAAGATAATATAACATATAACCAAGTATTTAATATAATAAGTAATAATATGATTTTTGTATTTGAATTTAATAATATGTAAATATTACAAAAAATTAATCATAGAAATGTAACAGAGACAAGTAATAACTCGTTGCTTTTTAAGTACAATTATAAGATATTATTTTTCAATGTCGGTAACTTGTAATAAAAACTTATTACTTTTTGACAAAACTAATTTTTTCTACAAAAAAACTTTCTCAAATCTGCATTTTTTATCTGTATTTTATCAATTATTTCTTCTTATCAAGATGCTCTCTATTTAACTTGTTTATTCCGTTCCTTTGAATGATCGTGGTCAATCAATGACGAAGGAGGACGTTGAACGCTTAATAAATCCAGTATCGGAAAAATCGGGGCTGCTTCGAGGCTTTTGGCTCATGACTGAAACAAAGTATGTGTAATGAATTCGCTTGGAAGCCGGCGAGAATGTGAATGGACGATGGTTGACAAATGTCGCGGAGGGCCGATGGCCCCTCACTTTTCCTTTTTCGCGACGTAAGTTACTGAGTCACCCCGATCGAGACACGATAGAGGAATCTAGCGTGCCAGACAAACAGACTCTTGCGCTTCATGCATTTTCAATTGTTCTAAAAATATCTCGCGATCCGTGAATTGAAGGATTTTTGCTCGCTCGCCATTTTCTTCGCGAATAATAATGCCTCTTCGGGAAAAGCATTTTCAGACCAGCAATAAACTCAAAAGAAATGTGCTTCCTAAATCGCGCAGAATGAAAATTAAGCTTGCAATTATCCGAATCATTTACTACTCTGTAAGAGTCAAATTAGAAGTAATTCATAGAGTCATAGGAGTACTTTTTTAATTTTTGTAGAGCGGCAAATTGCTTAAATAACTGTACAAGCTCAAGTCTGACCTTTTTTAGAGTCTATAAGATTTACAGAGTGATAATAAAAATTATGATTAGCCAAAAGTTTAAAAAAAAATTGCAGATAATCTAAAGTACAGGCTTGCGGATCAAACTCAAGCCGAAATAAGGACCGCCAATAAAATGGCAGTGTACGCATTGCAACTCTGCGAAGAAGTCGGGTTAGTACTTCGGGAAGTTACAACTGAGGGACGCGCCGTTGCATTCGTCACAAACATAAAATGTGAATAGAAGGCAGGGACACGAAATAAGCGCGCGTCGTCTATGTAGGGGGATCGGAATAATACCGCGTCTGCCTTCGCAGCTGAAGATGATGGAGCGTAGTTGAAGGGAGAGATGCAGAACGGATCCGACTATGAGCGCGTTTTACTATTCCAGACACGGCGGCCACGGCCATCACCAGTGGACTTCTTGATCGTCGCCAAAGAATTATCGTCACCTCTGACCAGCCGTACCCGCTCGGACGAGCTAGGACTGACATAATATTAATATTAAGAAGATACTGTAGGGAGTTACATCAAACTCGCGTCATTATCCGCTGACGGATCCGGCACCTTTGCATAAATCCTTTAAAACCGTTTTGTCCAGCTGTTCTGAGAATAGGGGAGACTTAATATTTTTTTGGCAATGGAGACTTTTGTAATAAAGTGCAGTCATTGAACATCTCTAAATATTAGTGCACTGAAAAAAAAAGCAATATATTCAATAAGATATGTTATTGCGGGCTGCCAATTAAAAATATACTCAATACAATAATATATGCTATTGCAGTATCAACATTGTACTTGCATTAATAGCAAATATTATTGTATTGAGTATTTTATGTAGTTGGCAGCCCGCAATCACATATGTTATTGGCTGTATTACATTTTTTTTCTGTGTGTATTAATTGAGATACTTTTTCTCTTTATTATATCAAAACTCTACGTTTATTTTTGCTAACACTATTTTAAAAAGTATACAAATAAGAACAGAAGTAATAGTTTTGTATAGTCTTTTGATTAAATATTATTCTTATTATTAAATTACTTTTACGTTACTTAAAAAAAAAACACTTAGAGCTACAAGAAACAATTGTTATATTTTAATATTTATAACTACGATAAGTGATGTGTTGAAAATGTTTTGTTGTGATCAAAATTAAATATACATTATATATGTTAGAAATTTTGCCTTTAAGCAAAATTTATTATATTGTTTTGTAGTGGTTATACAGTTAAAATATTTATATTAATATAAAGTAAATACTTTCTAATCCTGTTAATAATTATTATTATTGATATTTAATGATCTAAAAAATCTCTTAAGTTAATTTGAATAACATAATATTAGTATAAAATTTTAGTAGATCCTTGATAGCTGTAAGTTATAATTTTGATACAATTCTACATTAAATATTTTTTACCTTATCATATATAAATAAAATTAGCTTTTTTAAAAAAAAGGTAAAAAAAGGCGCCAAGTGTGTGTATGTGCGCCCCTAAAAAAAAAACTATTATATTAGGTAAATTGTCTTACTGTCCTATTGTTTTATTGTTTTTTCTACACAAATAATGATATAAAGTAAATGCGCCGATTATAAGAATATTTGTACAAAATTTATTTATTATAACTTTTTATTAAAATATTTAATAATAAATAAGCTTAATGATCAAATATATAATTAAATGATTAAAATCAACCAACGGGATTATAGTAAAGCAAAAACTTGGCGTGTCCGGCTTTTGTTAAAACGCAGTAACTCATCAATACAATATGGAAATTATTTATAAAAATAAAATAATGAAAAAATAATAACCTATTAAAAACTTTACAAAGATAAAAAAGATATGTCACGTACATAAACGTATTCAAAAATAATACGAATACAATTAGCCAAATATATTTGAAAAAAGGCTTAGAAAAATTCTATTAAATTTATTACAAAATTATTTAAAAAATGGAAATGAATAATAAAGCAAAAACTAATACATAGTAAAACAATACTTAAGCTACATTAATCTCATTCTTGTGTATATATTTATTGATATCAATAACATAGAGTTTTGGAAATATAGAAAAAATGCGAGCCGGGCACGCCAAGTTTTTGCTTTACTATAATCCCGTTAATTGTGTTGCGATACACAATTTAATCAAGCACTTCCTAGATCGCGCGAGTGTCTGCATCGTAAATAATTATCGCAATAAATACCTTCTTCCACGTACCACGTTTTTTTTATTTGAAAAGAAGGGAGGGTAATATTTACGATTTTATGTCAATTTACTAACAACTGTCGCTGCAGCCATCGCGCGCAAAGTTAGCACTGCGAGCCTTAGATTAGCGAGAATTGTTAATTTTTAGTAACCGACCGGCCCTACATTAGCATTTGATTACAGTAGTTTCAATAATAACTCAGCATAGAAATGTGAGCATCAACGAGCACACGGCCGACGCGATGCACCGCGTCTACGAGCAATATTTAAAACGAAACTGATAACTTTTATTTCCCTATAACACGCGCCATTGTGCGTCGCAATAGATTTTATATCAAAAGTATAGAAATCGAGGAGTGCCAAAGTTTCATTAAGCGACAGTTCGTTACACTAGTAAGAAAAAGTTCGAAGATGGAAAGCAGCGTAAAAAGCGATGCAAATCGGGGTATTATATCACGAGAAGCAAACGTGCGAAGCGCGAACTGAAAAAGAAATACTGAAAATCCCTACGAGGACGTAACCCTTTCTTTGTTATGTTCTTGTTTCCGTTTATTTAAACGAATAAAATGTATATGTCAACATATTACACAAAGCAGAGCATTCTTGTTTTCAGGTTATTCTCATTTTTGAAATGTTAAATTTTTTAATAAAATTACGTAAAATTACGTTCTGTTGTGGGTGTGATGCACTCAGCCCAAGAATGTCGCAAGCGATAAAAGTGTCAAGTGACACCTCGCGCGTGCAACTTCGCCCGGCTTGCATACCGGCCGTCGCACCGGGCAATGCACCCGGTTGCCTAACAAACAAAAAAATCTCATTTTGAGTGAAATCTGCGTATTCCTGGCAGCAATTCCTGGCTAAGCAAGTACATTAACCGAAGGCCAGTTACTGCGGAAGTACCCTTCCCGGTTATACCCTGGTGAAAATGTAAAAAGGAGAATAAGAGTGTAAGTCGAATGTAAAGAGAGAGTGACAATGAAATGTACAAGAAGCGTTAACACTTTCTTTACATTTCCTTTACATTTCATTGTTTCAATTTACGCTTCGTAGAAGATTTATTAACGCTTCTAATATTTTTCCTTTACATTCGACTTACGCTCCGATTTTACATTTTCACCAGGGTACGCCAAAAATTGGTGTATATGTACAATAAAAACTAATGTAAAGATAACGAGCGGGCTTACTTGTATATCATACAGCGAGGAACGTATGTCGCTTGACATTGCGTCTTTGTCACGGGTTTATTAAGTAACGAATTAGTATAACTTATTTGAAAGAATATATATCGTGTTAAAATCACTATCGGCTTTATCTTCCACCTGTTCTCGAGGAGTTACGGCAGCGATCAGCAATACTGTGTCCCGAACCCACGGAGCACAATAGTTTGATAGACATAATTGGTTTGTATAAAGAATTTTATGTATAGTTTTAATTTTCCTTAGAAAAATATAATTTTATTTATTATATATCAATAAATTGTGGATTGCCTATCGGTCTGCATAGGGTTTAGCGATAAATATAATTTTTATACTAAATTAATTTTTTTAGCTTTATTTTAAACTGCGCGCTAAAAAGTTTCGTCAGACTTGAAACACAACGTCTTTTTCGATGCACTGATGCAAACAACAAATTAAAGTAAAATAAACATATTTTTTCTTATTCTAATTTACTGCAGTTACAAAGCAAAAATCTGTTGGCGCGCAGTTAAGATAAAGAAATTTAATATAATAGAAAAATTACATTCATTACTAAGATCCAATGCAAACCGATAGCCGATCCACAATTCATTGATATGTTTAAACATACATTGGTTGATATAATTATTGTACTAATATTGTTTATTCATTATAATAATTTGATATAATATTATAATTTAGAATTAAAATTTTTACCCGTTGTTTTATTAAAACTGTTATATTGTGATCTTTAGATGATTGTTATGTAAATTGTGTAAAATATTATAATAAAAATATTACATTTACTAAAATTTAAATAGTTAATTATTTAAAAAAGATTAAATTGTATAAGAAATGTTATTATTGTTTCACACATAAGTCAAAACAATTAAATGCAACGGATGAAAGAGAGAAAAAATCGGAATGATAAGACTGTATGGATGTGCGGTCGGAGAAATCGCGTACAGACGAGAGACAGAGATAACGAGAAAAATACGTAAAAAAGCAATTATAAAAATTTATACATAATTTTGTAATTAGTGTCCTTTATTATTCTCTTAGTGACAAAATGATGTAATCTTTTCTCTCACTCAGCTGTTCCCAATTTTATTGCTTGTTTTATTAATACATCTTATTTCTTTCATATTTTATAATTAATCAGTTTTATAATTAATATATTACATTCATTATTAAACAATTTATACTTGACGTTTTTTTGTGCAATTTATGCGTTTGTTTGTATTGTGACGGTAGTTATAGAGGTAAGGCTAGAAGTAAGATTGTACAGATAAAAAAGCTTCTCAATATGTCTTTTTATCTTACTTCTGACCCGTGTTATTTTTTATAATGGTTTTTTAGTGATAAATCAGTATTATTCTACAAAATTAGACGATCTCTTTCTTATTGTTAGTATCTGTTTGATCACATCAGACTTGTAAAAATAATGCTAATGCAATTTTATATTTATTTAAATACTTTATATTTTATATGTATTACATATGTATTTTTATATGTGTGTGTATTCTGACAGTTGCCGCGTGATATCATGTCCCCGCGCTTACAAATATCTCCTTTGCAATTCGCTCCCCATTCGGAGCTCCATAGTTAGAACTTTTCCTTATATCTATTGTTTTAGGAGTAGTTTAAAAAGCAATATTAGAAGTAATTTAAGGAGCAGTTTTACGAGGAATTTTGGAAGTAAGTATACGAGTACTTTTAGGAGTAGGTTTATGAGAAGTTGTAGGAGTAATTTTATGAACAGTTTCAGAAGTAGTCAAATGACCAGTTTTACGAATAGTTCCAGTAGCAGTTTTAAGAACAATTTTAGGAGGAGTTTTAGAAAGAGTTTTAGATGTAGTTGGAGAGGCAGTTTTACGAGTAGTTTTAGGAATAGTTCCAGTAGCAGTTTTAAGAGTAATTTTAGGGGGAGTTATAGAAGTAGATTTAGATGTAAATGGAGAAGCAGTTTTACGAATAGCTTTATGAATAGTTCCAGCAGCAGTTTTAAGAGCAATTTTAGGAGGAGTTTTAGAAGCAGGTTTTGATGATGTAGTTGGAGAGGCAGTTTTAGGAGCAGTTTTACGAATTTTAGGAGTAGCTCCAGTAGCACGTTTAGGAGGAGCTTGAGAAGCAGGTTTAGATGTAGTTGCAGAGGCCGTTTCAGGAGCAACTTGAGCTTTTTTTTTTGATTTTTTAAGTATTGGGTAAATAGTTATTACAAAAGGCTTTGCACTCTTGTTCTCTTTTTCATCTTTATGATGTGCTAAAATTACGACGACCTCTTCGATTTCTAATTTATCATGTAGTTTTATTCCATTATGCCATATGCTTCCTGTAGGAAATCCGTCATCAGATTCACGTAAATCTGAAAGTAGTACATTGACTTCTACAAAGAATTCGTTGTTAAGAAGAACTAGTCCTGCTTGACCCACCGGTGATAGCAATGCTCTATGAAGGACATAGTTTTGTTCTTCTTCTGTCCGAAAAGCACTTTTTTCTTGATCTCTATTTTTCTTAGTATAAGCTTCGACACCATCGACACCATTGCTTCTTGTTACGACATGCCTGATTCTAGCATGGCCTCTTCTAAAATCTTCATCTGTCGGTTTCTCAGGATCATCTGCGCATACCTTGCCCTCTGAATTATCCAGAATCTGTCCAGCGTCTTCTTTCGTGTTGGATGATGTGTATCTTTTTGAGTATCCGTCTCTTGTGAGAATATCTTCAAGTTTTTCAAATGTAGATGAGAAGACAGTTTTATGACCAGTTAGATCTTCTATATAACTATGATATTTAAGAGGTTTCGATCGACATTTTATATTTGAAGTTTTACCGAATGGGTAAACAGCAACTATATGAGGCTTTGCATTTTTGTTTTCTCGTTTATCTATATGATGTCTTAATTTTAATACAACAGCCTTGGTTTCTATTAAATCATTTATAAGGTTTCCCGCATACCAATAGCTTCCTTTAGGAAATTCGACATCTTGTTCTTTTAATTCTGAAATAGGTACTTTTGTGCTTGATGTAGTGGAATTGTCAAGTTTATGTAGTGCTTCTTGACCCGATTTTGATAGCAATGCCCTATGAAGGGCATAGTCTTGGTGTTGTTCTGTCTGAAAAGCAAATACTGGAAAACATTTATTTATCCTAGTATGAGTTTCGACACCTCCATTTCTTCCTTCTACAACATGCATCTCTCTAGAATGACCTAATAGATCAATTAGATCTTCCTTAACATCCTTAACACCTTCGCCTTTTACGTTCTCTGAATCTTCCAGAAGCTGTCTAGCGTCTTTTTCCTGGCTGTGTGCTGGATATCTTTTTGAGTACTTTTCTTTTTCGGGACTTTTTCTCGGACTTTCTTTTCCGGGACTTTTTCTTGGACTTTCTTTTCTGGAACTTTTTTTCGGACTTTCAGGTTTGTGTCCGTTTACTCCGCCAATCATAAGAAATACTCCTGCATTCCCCTTCCATTGAATTTTGTCTAACCATTTGACCAAATTCTGAAAATTGTCTTTTAGTTTTAACACAGTCCACTTACGAAGTTTTAATGGATCTTGCCCGATTTGAGAACCAATCACCGAAAAAAGGCAGCTGTTTAAATCAATAGTGACGTTGTCGGGATCTTTGCTACCTCTTAGAGTCCAGTGACCTAGAAAAGGATTTAGAAAAGTTGAGATAAAAATTAAAATCTATTCAAGACTTTTATGTGTAAAATGTCGACTTAAAAATATTTAATGAAGAGTAATGTCCTTATTCCCAACTATGCTTCCTTTACCGATTACTTTGACATGAGACGTTATTTACAAGGCTGCCGATTCATCAACACGTTTATTAGTTGAGTAAAAAAATTCCGGAATTTGTGCAGTACAAAAAGATTGTAACGTGAAGAGCAAGTACAATAATTACATATATATTTTTCGCATTTCTTGTCGCACGTTATTCTTATCCTATCCACGCGTATTCTTAAAAAAAAGTGAGGTATTCTTAAGAATTGTCGGTCGCGTAAATAATACGTATTTCGTTCAAAATCCGTTGTAAGGAATAATTCAAGTGCTAAATAGTTCGTTATTAATACTTTGCTATACTTATTCGGAAACAAAAATGTGTTGGAAACTGTCATTTTCTTTATTCATTCGATAGTTAAAATTAGATAAGCTAATATTAATTGTTTGATATCATTAAATTAAAATAAAATGATTATTTTCATGATTTATGTGTATTTCTTATGTTCATCATTAATCTATGTTTATTTTTATGTTTTGTTCTTGAAACTTTCGCCTTACATGCTCTGAAAAAAGATGATCGATCATGGAGGCATGCCCGGTCATAATCCGGTACAGCTGGTCAATAAAGGAGACACGCACTAACGCGATTTTATTCGTCTCTATCTAAAGAATACTTGACAAAATAGATTAAATCTAAGATTTTTGAAATGTGCATGGATTAAGCTATCTACCAGTATGAAACTCTTTATCGAATTTATTTTTAAGCCATTTTTTTGTTGGGTCGGCTTTATAGGCGTCAGGAATAGGGACATTTACCTTATGATACATGTAAAAGAAAAAAAAGCTAAAACACTTTATAAAACTGCCAATTTTTGATAATTGCTCATATTACATAAGGATAAGGATTACATTACATGACGATAAGAATACCAAATATGAGACACTCAGCTATTTTACAAATACTAATACTTTTTTTTATAAATATTACTCTTATATTAATAACCGAAAAGTGCGCAATCTTGTGTAAGGTACGCGCATAGCATACATGTATGACTACGTGTACAAAGTTTTGTTTGCGTCATTTAGTAAAATGTTTAATGTGCTTCTTAAAAGTTCTATAAATAACGCAACCTTTGTTTGCAGTTGAATGGGGTAAAATTTGTCATTAAGTTTGTAAGAAAGAGTAAAGCGAATTTGTGCGAAATTAAGGGTGGACATGCGTTGTCCCGAAAAAAAAGTATCGAAATTTTAATAGTGCGACAATTGTCCGAAAAATTATAATATTGAAATTTAAGTACTGAGACAATTGTTCAATATACAATTTTACCGAAATGTTGGTAGTGCACAATTTGTCCGAAAAGTCGTATTATCGAAACCCGGTTATTTTTGTTACTGTTTCTTGTAATTCATCATTTTTAATAAGAAATATTAACAAAAATAAGGCGTCTGGTCTTGTTAGCTCAAAAAGAGGTAACATTGTATCTATGTTTGAAAAATTAAAATAGATATTGATCAGAATTAATGAAACAGAAGCTAAAATATTAAATTAATTATTGTGGGGACCAAATTTTGTGACGGCACTCATAGTCGTATGGTGGGAAAGTTCGTGGAAAAGTATGTAAGAGATGAGAAACGAACGAGAGAATTAGTACATCGCGCCGTTGAAGGGGGATTAAGAGAGTAGAAAAGAAGAATTGAGAAATTAAACAAAAATTATAAAATAATTAAAAGAAAAAAAGAAGATGGAATATTCTAATTGTAACCATGAGAGAGAGGAATGAAATAGGAGAGAAGTGCTAGAAGGTGTAACAAAAACCACAGATACAAAAGTTAGTTTAGAGAAGGTAAAAAAAAAAGAAGAAGAAAAAACTGATAAAGGAGACTGATTATAGTAAAAGTAGATAGAGAGGAAAAAAATGATAATGAATAATAACTGGATATTGAAGGGGGATGAGGTATAGTTAGATGATGACTTAACATGGAAAACAATTAGGCGGAAGATAAGACCGATAACTAGAAAAGTAGAAATGAAGGACAGAAGGATAAGAATGGGACAGAGAAAATTATGGATGGAGAGTACATGATAGTTATGGAATGAGAAAATGGGAGAATTCAGGGATAGAAGAGAAAGGAGATAGAGAAAAAAAGAGGATAAAAGTAAGAAAGAAGAGTTAGAGAGGAGAAAAAAGAGCTGGGACGAGTGAAATAGACATAGGAGAGAACGAGACGAGAGATGAAAATATAGAGAATCCGAATAAGAAAGTAGGAGAGGAGAGAGGAAAACGAGAAGATTAAGAAGATAGAAAGGGAAAGGAATGTGAAACGTGGAATAGCGTAAGCGTGGTATTCTGGAATGTGGTGGGTTTAAAAGATAAAAAAAAGTAAATTTTACAAAGAACTAGAGAAATAGGACGTAATAGTTAAATTTCATAAATATATAAGTTATTAACTTTAAAATTTTTTTATTAGTTATTACTCGATATTTCTGCTATAGTTTTCATACATTACATTTTATGCACTATAGTTTAGAGTTTTCTTTACACAGAATTTAGATTATTTATATTTTATGCGTTAACTCATAACTCTGTTCTATAATAATTGGTGTTAATTTATAGAATGTGTGTGCGTGTGTGTGTATTATTTATTTAATCTTTTATTTTTAATTTTTTAAAATTTTAACTTTAAAATTTGATTACTATTTTCTATATTGTTGGTCGAGTATTATTATTTAATTTTTATTCATTTTAATGTTTCTATAATCTATAAAAAAAAATTGGGTAAACACCATTTAACAGTACCCAGATAGCACAGGACGTCCTCAGGATCATCCTGAATATGTCCCGGGATGTCCTGGGATCTTGTCAGGATATAATAGTTGTATTATTGTAAATATTTTATGTATAAATTTGACTTCTAAAGTAAGTTTAGAATGTTAAATTCTGTAATAGTATTAATATAAATTGAAATTTTACTCATGTCTTGAGGACATTCTTGGGATGTCCTGAGGATATATGTATTCTAGCTGAAAACGTTAGTCTTAAAATATTGTATAAAGAGTTTCATTAGCTACAAAATGTTTGAAGATAAACTTAAATATAATGACTGTATAAATACCAGACATTTTAGATAGCACAGAATGTTCTAAGAATTATATCCTGAAAGTCCTCAGGACATCCTAAGACAGTCCTCAGGACATTCTAAAACAATCCTCAGGACATCCCAAGACAGTCCTTAGGACGTCCTAAGAGAGTCCTCAGGACATCCTACGAAAGTCCTCAGGACATCCCAAAATAGTATTTAGGACATCCTAGACGTATAGTAATTTTTGAAAAAAACGTAAATTAATATAGCAAGTGAGAAATCTTTGAATATCGTACGTATTTCTAGAATGTATTGCAAAATCAAATGTGTAAAAATGTTGACTTTAAAGTCAGATTGAATGTCTACACTTATTGAAACAATATGGCATATTAACAATACTAAAAAATTATAAAAGATGACATTAAATAATTTTTTAATTTTATTTTATACAAACGGCGCAAAAACAGTTTTTTAATAAGTTATTCCACATGCTATTTCGCGCGCATATGTAAAAATGACTTCAAAAAACTGTAAAACTTTATATTTATTTATAAAAATATAAGTTAACTATATATGTTTCATCCTTCTGACAACATCTATTGTAATGATCTATAACAAATATGTATGCATAAACAAGAAGTACTCATGGATCATCACGAAGCGTTAGGATGCGTATGGTCTTCGAAGTCAAGCATCGTCGGCGATGGTTGATACTTGGATGGGTGACCGTTTTCTCGGGTACAGAGATTAAACATGCTTTAACAGGTACAACTGTCGCTAAAACATGTATAGTCTTCTTCCTCTTACAAAATTATCGTAGAAATAATTAGAACTTTTAATTTTTTGTTAAAGTTTTTTTTCAATTCTCAAAAACTGTTAAAAATACTTAAAAATATTTAAAAAATTTTCTAAATTAATCGGAATTTTTTATTTTTTAAATTTTTCTGAGAAACGTTTCAAAAAATTTTTTATAAGTTTCTTATAAAAAATCAATACATTTATCAAAAATCCTAAAAAAAAAAATCTAAAAAATTTGATAAAAAGTGGTCATTGTTTGCTATTCCTGAGGATGTCCTGAGGAAATCCTATGGTATCCTCAGGACGTCCGATGGACTGTCCTCAGGATGTCCGATAGACTGTCCTCAGGATGTCCTGAGGACTAAAAAGTGGCGCTCGTTTGCTATTCCTCAGGATGTCCTGAGGACGTCCCGGGATAAAATCAGGACGTTCTCAGGATATCCACGAAGTCCGTCCTGGACGTCCTGAGGACGTCCTAAGGACGTCCGTGTGCTATCTGGGTAGTATATATAAAATTTTTGTAAATATAATCGAAATACAGCACATCATTGATCGTGGATATAGCACGAATGCAAACCAAAAATAGCGTATTATTCTCTCAAAGAGTAAATATGGCTACGTAGTTCCATAGTGTAAAAATGTAAGGTGAAGCATTGTGCATAATGGCATCAAGAATCAATCAAAAGTTAACACCAAACTTTGGGCTAAATTTAAACATAGTATTGATAAAACAAAACATACGCATGCACACAAAAGAACATATACATACAGAGTTTGATGCAAGTCTTTGATTGGTTTGGAGAACCCCTATTAATTTGAACGAGTGCGCATTCACGGGGATGTTTTACTTTATATGTTTACACCATGCGTAGTTCTATGTAAATGAAAAATGGGGCTGCAAATCAGCACGACTTTGGTATTTATTAAATCGCCAGTGTGGTTGCTCACATTTTTCTCCCTGATTGCAACATTGCTGCAACGCGGTTGCGATGTGTGGTGTATGTGACTCAATTAATGACTTAATTGATGACTCAACTGATAATAAATTAGTATAATTTTTTTTCTCCAAAATAACCAAACACCTTTTAATAGCTTGAAAATATGTTTATAAATATTCAGAAATTGTTTAAATTACTATAAATATATTAATATTCAGAGATTATTTAATTTCTTTAAATAAATAAAAAAAAATGAGACGCCAGTTACCTAAGTTTGTACAAAATAATAAAGTGTCAAATTTTTTACATAATGATTAATAATATAAAAAAAAGACTTGTAAAAAAAAGTTTGTTTTAAGATAAAAAATTAATTATTTTTTTTATTTTATTTTAATTGGATTAAAACGTAACTGTTTTAAATTAAAATTATTTTTAATTCAATCATAAAATTTTATAAATTAAAATAATTTTACTCATCTTTTATTTAATAACTTACCTATTTGTTCAGAATTATTTGCATGATATTCAATATCTATAGACTGTCCCAATTTTTTTCTACCGATGATCTTGTATAAACTACCATTAGCATTCCATACATTAATGGGTCTTTTAAGTATGTTACTCAGAATAGCAATGTGTATTAAACTAGCTGGTCCATAGTTTTCCAAATCTTGTATAATGTCTTTTACATATTTAATTTTGTGCATTTTGTCCTTATTTTTATAATTAGGATGATTACTGATTAATTGAGTTTTATGCATTTCTATATTGCCTTTTCTTAACTTTGTTAGTTATTTTTAATAATTTAATATTAAAATTTAAAGAATTATTTTTTTATTATAGATTTATAGTTTTTTCAGTTTTAATGTTTATTTCGTCATCGTTAAGTGTCAGCTTCTATATATCTAGAATAAATAATATAAAATGTTATTTTATAAACATTTAAAATTTTTTCTAAACATTTTGAAAAAATCTAAAATCTTGAAAGAAATGCAGAAATATAGATAAAGTATATAAATATAAATATTAAAAAATAAGGCATTTTACAATAATAAAAAAATAGTTTTTAGAAAAAAGCTATCAGAGTAAAAAAGGGTTGTGTTATCAAAAATGTTTATTATTTTTAAATAAATCTTTGATTACGAAATTAAAGTTTTTGTAGTAAAATACAATTATTTCTTATAATATTAATAGAACAATTTTGTATCACTAGTTTTGGTGCAATGGATTCATCTATGATTTACGTTGTTAAATAATCAATAATTTAAACAAAGAAAGAGAGAGAGAGAGTGAGAGACGGACAGACATGCAAAATTAAAGTTACATTATAAAAATATAAAAAATCTAAATGATCTAAGTTAAAATACCTGGTCGCTAGCTTGTACAGAATGTATTATTTTATAATTTTAATAAAAGTTTGTATTAGTAGTAATATCCATTTTTTATTATAAAAATGGATTTTTACTATAAATTTTGCTTATCCCGATGGCATAATAAAATATCTACAACAAATTTTGTTGCTTCATAATGGTTTTTCTGACGTTTGCTACATATATGGTTTATCGTTGCTCATTTTATAATCGATTTTTTACAACAAGTCGATATATTTAATATCAAGTTTTTTTAAGTTAAATTCCAAGTTTCTCACAGTTAAAATTTTATAATAAAGTTAAAATTAATTAATAATTAAATATTAATTAAAAGTAATATTTTAATTAATTAAAAGTAATTGTTTAATTATTTGATTATCAAGCCTGTTTATTATTAAATATTTTAATAAAAAATTGTAATAAATAAATTTTGTACAAATATTCTTATAATTAGCGCATTTACTTTATATCATTATTTGTGTAGAAAAGACAATAAAACAATAGGACAGTAAAACAATTTACCTAATATAATAGTTTTTTCCTTAGGTGCTCACATACACATACTTGGCGTTTTTTTTTACCTTTTTTTAAAAAAGGTAATTTTGTTCGAATATCACGCATTTTGTAGTATTAAGCATCTTATTTAGGCTGCGTCAATGAATATTCACTGATTATCACAGTTATAAGTATGCCACTGCAAATCAGTGAATATCCACTAATAGATTAAGAGAGTTAAGATTTAGAGAGTAAAATGCGGTAGTAAATAATGTACCAAATTTTTGTCTTCCTAAATGTCTAACAATGCATATAGAATATATTGGCTTGATATATGCGTAGCTTCTTGAATTCCTTACAAACTTTGATGGCACTTTGCTAAATCATTTTTTAAAAATATAGAAACAAAGGTATTCCTATATTATTACTTTTTCCAGATAGATCAAATTTTTGTAATTGTTTAACATTTATAATTTTATATTGTTTTATACATACTAAATATTTATAACTGCAGCACCAAGCATTTGTTACTATATAACTACCTAATACTGCATGCTTTGTAATTTCCTGTAGAGCTTCATTCTCCATATTACTTTTGTCAACTTCTGTTTGTAATTTGTCAATTTTTTGTGGCTACATATTTAAAAAAAAGGTTTTTTATGGCTGTACTTATTATTCTCTTTTTCTCTCTTTTTTCTTTTCCTTGAGTAGATAATCGACAAAACAGCCACAATTTGAATTAAAAGTCCTTTTCTACTAAAAAAAAATACTACATATATACATATTATATTTCTACATACTAATTTATGGAAAAAATAATATCTTAGATTGTCTAGAGTAAATATATAAGTATGTTTATATATATAAGTAAATATTTTTATATGTTCGTATGTATATAGAAGAATGTATATATGTACTTATGTGTGTGTGTTTCTGTGTGCTATTTGTAAATTTTATTTATCTTTTTCTCCTTTTTTTGTGTAAGTAATGCTTTTTTTTCTTTTTTTTCCTTATGTTATACATATAGTTCCAATAATTTAAATAATTACTCGTAATAAATATCGTATACAAGTAATAACAAATAATTATTATATCTATGTATAACATAAAGAAAAAAAGAAAAGCATTATTTATATAAAGAAAAAAAGAAAAAAAGAGATAAAAAATACACGCGCGCGCGCGCGCACACATGTGGGTACGTACATCTTTATATGACATACATACATACATATAAAAATAAATACATGTATATAAACACATTATTAGCAACGTTATTTTTTATTTTTTGTTACCTAATATTCTTCCTTATTTCTTCTCTCTCTCTCTCTCTCTCTCTCTCTCTCTCTCTCTCTCTCTCTCTCTCTCTCTCTCTCTCTCTCTCTCTCTCTCTCTCTCTCTCTCTCTCTCTCTCTTTCTCTTTCTCTCTCTCTCTCTCTCTCTCTTCCTCTCTTACATTTTTCAGTTTTTTTTTTCTATTTACTGTATCAATTTTCTTTTTGTATTAATTCTTTCTCACTCTTTTTTTCTCTCAATATCTCTAGGCAAATTTATCTTAAAAATATTCTTCGTTTTCACTATCAAAAGATAAAAACTATATTTTATAATATTCAGGGAAAAACATGACTTACCAAAGAAAGAGAAAGAAGAATAAAATACACATCTATATATATGTATATATATTATATATATATATATATATATATATATATGTATGTATGTATGTATGTAAATATACACTGTTAGAAATATTTGTGAATTTACAATACCCTTACAATAAAAATGTGTTGTAAATTTACAACACATTTTTATTGTAAGGGTATTGTAAATTTACAAATCATGTGACGTTTTACTGCGATTGTGAAATTACAACAGAAATTTTCTGAAAGTTTACAAAATTGGCGCGACGCGGATGCGCATTAGCGATTTGCGCATATCGCGAGATTGCGAGATCGCGAGGTCCCGGGTCCCGGGTCCCGGGCCGGCTTGGCCGACTAGACGAGCCGCGGTCCGCCGCCATTGTATCTTCTCGTACTATTCGTGTGGTGCTGCGTGGTGATTGACTGCTTCTGTGCATTTTTGTGCTTTAGGATAAGAGGATTGACTGATTCAGGTAAGTCAGCGAAAATATTAGACGTGTGCTTGCACGAAGAACGTTCGAGACGGTTTCCCCCACTCAACGGACCCCGGCTCTCGGCCGGCGCGGGCGCCGTGCAGACGCTCGACAATTTTCCTTGTCGCCTGATATTTTAACTATTAGATACATTTTATTATTAAATCAAACAATTCAAACAAATGTTTTATATAGGGTTTAAAAAATTATTTAACATTAATACGGTACATATAAATACTAAATGATTTTTTTAAGATCCTGTATAAATATTCATTATTTTAATTAATATTGCATGTATTAATTGTTCTAGAATTTTCTTCAGTGTTAATCCAACGGGGACGACAAAATCGAAGTCAAATCGACCTACCACTCAGCGGTTAAAAAATTATATGATTCTATTAATATAACATCATAAATGCATAATCGTTAATGCAATTACGTACTTATAACTTTCAACTGGCATGAAACAATAAGTATTGTTATAATATGAAAACAATGTATAATAATTTATTATGATATTCTAATTTTTTTCTATTCTAATATAGTATTTTCTATTCTAAATATAGTAGCACCATAATTCTAAAAAATGTTTTATTAGAAAAAATAATAATATTAATAATAACGGCAAGTACATTTACTTTATAATACTTTTACTTTAATGTTGCTTCATTAAAATTAAACTTAACTAATATATCATTTCATATATTTTGTATGTGTGTGCTATTTTACTTTGTTCATTTAATTAAAAATTAAATTAAAGTTAAATATTTTTAAATTTATTTTTAAAAAATTAATAATTTACACAAATTAATTTAAACTGTTAAATGTAGTTCTATAATATGTAGTATTATATACATATATATTTAATATTACATATATTTAATACAAGTTAATTTTCATTACGCATAATATTTACATTTCTAATTAAAATTATTTTTCTATTTAAATGATATACTGCTTGCCTGAATTATAATAATATTCTACGTATTTATCATTACCTAACAATAATATACTAATAAGAAATAATTAATTAAATTGACAGACATGCCTACATTGTTAAAAATTTCTATTGTAAAATTACAATAAAAGTATTGGAAGCTTTTATCCAA
The DNA here is from genome assembly GCF_013373865.1 of Monomorium pharaonis. Taxonomy (NCBI): domain Eukaryota; kingdom Metazoa; phylum Arthropoda; class Insecta; order Hymenoptera; family Formicidae; genus Monomorium; species Monomorium pharaonis. Next base: position 7,189,169 of record NC_050472.1, on the reverse strand, counting down.
CTAAAATTTGCTGTACAGCAAATTTAAAGTACAGTTATGTTGTGAAATTACAAATAACATCTTGTGGTAACACAACATAGCTGTACTTTAAATTTACAGCACATTTTAGTTGGATAAAAGCTTCCAACACTTTTATTGTGATTTTACAACGGAAATTTTTAACAGTGTATATATATATACACATACATTAAATTTATATACATACATACATACATACATATATAAATATTATTACACATGTTATTCTTTTCTTTCTTTCTCTCTCTCTCTCTCTCTCTCTTTCTCTCTTTCTTTCCCTTTCTCTCAATTTGACAATAACACTCTTTTTAACATACATTAATTATAATTTATTTATATGTGTATATATGTGACTTACTTTATTTTATTCTTCTTACTTTTTCTTTTTAATTTTTCTTACCGATTCTTTCTTTCTTTTATCTATTCTTCTTCTATTTTACTTTACCTTCAAATACAGTGTTTTTTCCTCTCTTTCTTTTAATATATAACTAAAAATAAAACATGGCACAAAGTATATTGACTGATCTCAAAATAATTATTTCTATAAAAAAAAAATAAAAATTTTATATAATATACTTATCTATTAGCTGTCACAGGTAAATCATAGAAGAATCCTCTCGTGTTGAATTCGTGAATACTTGACAAAGACCGACGACGTATCTTAAACGAAAAATTTACATTTTGGACTTTGCGTCACTATATCTCCGCTCGTAGAGCACGCAGAAAAAAAATTAAAACATTTTTTTATATAAATCAAATCCAAGCTTTTGATTGAACCTAGTTAGAACTCGATCGGTTAAATCTTTATTGAGATCTGATGATCTCAGGTGCTTGCAAGTCGCGTATTCGCGTAAATGTACGGTGATCTCGCGCTGCGCGTTCACTTGGCGCGAGACACTGCCGTGTCTCTTGATAAGAAATTTGTTTTAAAAGTTTTAATAATTTTAACCTTATGTAAAATTAGAATTATTTTTAAAGAAATTTTATATTAAAATTTTTCCAATATATGTTATATATGGCAGTTACAAAATACATTAAAAAAAAAACTATTTCCAATTTTAATGTAAATTTTCAAAATTGTGACATAATAGAGAAATTTGATAAATGGGATTGCATTCAGCACCTAATTAAAACTACAATGAGCGATTATCAACTTCCTTGAGCTCAAATCAATTTTTATTAAAGAATTTAATAATTCAAAATTATATATTTATTGTTTGTTGCATTTATTAATCTAAAATTGACAAATAACTCGCGATCTAGCGGATACTGAGAATCAAAGAATTGCCTATTCAAATACCATATTTGCATTTAAGAATTAATTCTACGATTGCGATTCTAGTTCGCAGTAAGAACATAATCTTGGAAATAAATTCCAGGGAACATCGCGTCACGAATGTGCTGCGGAGATTGATTTTGATGCTCTCTGAGAAAAGCAGGAGGCGGCGGTGCATAAAAATATTCCCGGGACGGAATGATATATGAATTTTGAGATATCAACCGCGCACGATACCGTCTACCTTTTGTCAGTCACAGGTTACTTTTTGATCCGCCTGGTCACGCTCAGAAGTACGGTATGCGTGACTTGGAAAGCGGTGCGATTCGTAGTTTGATTCATGAAACAACGCGAGCCCGCGTATATATGTATATGTATTACGTCTGCGATACCGGAATACGAGCGAGATAATTTGCAAACTATTTTTAACCATTTTTAATTAGTTTTTATGTAACAAATATTATCCTAGTTTTTCGAATAATTCCATAATTCTATTAAAATCTTCCAACTTTCAATGCACCTATACTGAGCCATAATAAACTTGGCGAATTGTTATACTTTATAAAAAATAAAGGAATAGACTGTGTGTAGAGTCAATAATACGCACTTGTTTATCTTGCCGATGTCTCACAGAAGAGAAAAAATCGTCATTGTATATTTCGTAATTATTTAAATGACATGTTTATCACGACTTTTTTTCCAAGAGAAAATTTATTCGTAATTCTGAATAATAAATTTTTAACAAACTAATACATTTGTAATTAATTTAATAGCTACATGACATTATATAAACATGTATAACGTTAATACAAAAATTTTTCGCGCGTAAGAATCTTTATAGTTCAAAGAAATTAAAAGTAAAAAAAAATTTTTTTTTTCTTATTATTATATCAAGTAAAAAATAATGTACAAGTGTTCGATAGTCCGATTTAAGTGGTTGATTCGAAGGTAATAAATACAGAATGAATTTATTGACTGTATGACGTATATAATACCGATTTGTAAAAGAATTTTTGTAAACGAGAATAAAAAACAGGTGCATTTAGTACCGTTAAATTACATTTATTCTAAGTCTTCTTTAATATTCGTGAAGCGTATATATCAAATATGCATTGTATATATAGAACTTATAAAAGACACAGATTTAGTTGCATACACGGTTTGCTGAAGTGTAAAATTTCTAAAAATTTAATTAGATCTGAATAACTATAAAAATTTAACAAATCTGAAAATAACTATTAAACTATTGAAATAATTGCTAGAATGTTAGAACTTGTTACAATACGTTTATGATGCTTTAAATAGTTCAAAAAAAATATTTTTAGACTTTTATTTAACTATATTTTTATTTTCAGCAAATTTTTTTTTAATGTACAAAATGCTTTTATTACAATTAATCTAAGTTTATTGCAACATTATCATTTTTTGTCGTGTTCTTTTCTTTATCGACATAAGCCAATACTATTATTTTATTTTTATAATAACATTATTTTTGTAAAAACAAATTGTGTGTATGTATGCGTATATGCAATAATGATTTATAAAAATGTATAAATATTATCTTGGATATTAAGGGGTTGTATCAAGAAAATTTAAATAGTTTAAAATAATTTTTAATATTTTCCGAGAAAAAATTATCTTTATGTCGAAATAAATCAAATTACATCAGAAGAATCAAATTGTACATCAAATTATATTAAAACAGATCTAATTTAAAAAATGGATTAATAAAATTAGATCTGCTCCGCTATAATTTAATCTGTAATTTGATTCTTGATATATAAAGATTTTTTCCCCGGTTATTTTATTTCTATTATTTTTCTCAAACCGTACATTTTTTTACGTTGAGTTTCGTGAATCAACCCCTACAAATGTTTGCGCATTCGCCGAACAATGAATTCATATCTCGTGTGCAGCCCCCTTCGTCGCGGAATTAAAATCAGTAATCCCGGAATTCCCAGGATTTCAGCGGTGCACTTGACTCCCGCTTTCGCGAATGTCTGCGCGCGGTTTTGCCAACGGAATCTCATTTGGTGCCATCGCCGCAGGCTGAATCAAGATTAGCCGATGTCGAATTACACGTGCTGTGCAACGGCATACGCCGATCGGATCACGCGTGACAAGTGCGTACGAAGACGTGAGGCACACAGATCGTACTACTTTGGTAGCCTCGCCTAACTCGAAATCTTGTCGAACGATCTGCTGACGAGCTGATGCTGACGCACGTTCGTGACGCACGTCAAATCGACGACGATACGAATCTGTCGCCCGTCGTTCGCGCGTGCATCGATTTCCGAAACGAAGGGATTGAGCCAAATGCGATTATTGTTGATGAGACCTTATATTTATTATTTGATAATAATTTCTTTTTGATAATAAGAAATGAAAGTATTATTTATTATTAATTATCAAAAAAATATCTCAAATTAATATTTTTAATTTAACGTGCCTATACTTTTACTTTCCTTTAGTCACAAATGTTTATATTCTCTTTTTCTTTTTACCTCTTTCTCTCTCTCCCTCTCCCTCTTTCTCTGCACGTGTTATGAAATCTTAAAAAATTCTTTAAACGTTTGATCGTGAACTGTTCGTTATAAACGTTGAAAATTTAAGTTCAGCTTTCTCAGAACTATTTCAAGATACATCATCTCCGTGTAGATATTCACAATCTTATTTGAAAACGAGTCACGAACAGTCCGGTAAATCCGGCAAGTCCGGTAACCACGGCGAGTTGAAAGACCGCGTAACACCTCGCCTGTGGATTGCGTTCATTTTGCAAATTTTCAAAATAAAACGAGAAGTTCGTGCTGTATCGAATCACAGTATAGTACATGTCGCCTTAAAAGCACATCCTGTTCAATGGCGTAGCCAGGATGAAAGGATCGAATCGTCAAAAAATTAAATTAAATTATAATTATAAAGTTAGCAAAATTATTTACCTTAATTAAGAAGTAGAAAGAAAAATATTGCATACATATAATTTTGTATTTTATTTGTTTAAATTTTTTGTATGAATAACATTACAAATTATCTTAAAAAAATATTAATCTTTTGAAGATTGATTAAAATAAAGAACATGTTATTTTCTAAATAATACGGATACAAAATTCTTACCGGTCTTTAGCAAATTAAAAATTTTAGCACGTGTAATTAAACAAAAGTACAATGACGTTTATTCTTATACATAGCAAATCCAATCTTAAATGCATATCTGCGCCACTGACGTCAATGATCAGCAGTCAGCGAATCGACGACGGATAACCGCGTTTGGGATTTAGTGTCTAGCTTTTCCAGGGAAGACATAAAATAGTCGCAGGTGCACATCGTCAGCCAATGTAAACGTTCGCGCGTAAACGGTACACATACACACGAACACACATACACACACAGATGTACACAGCGAAACGAAGGAACTACGGATTTTGCATTATGATAAAGGTCTCATGCAAATGCGAGATCAGGTTGAAGACGAAACACCTGCACCAGTCCATTCTCCTTGCTCCGAGGAAATTGATCGACTGGATTTGTATTCACATGGTAGGACGTTACTTCCGGCCTCGATCGACGCGCGTGAGATCGAGATCACTTCAATTTTAATGCAAGAATTACCCAGACAATACCCAGATGTTTTAAAAATGTACGTAGTGAATGTTTTATACATATATATAAATTTTTTTTTTTTAAACATCCAAATCAAATTCTTAAACGTCTTTAAAACATTTTAAAGACATGTTACTTTTCTTAAGTACGATACCAAAATCGGACCTATTTCAAAAATTTTATTTTAAAAATTAACGAAAAATTAATATCTGCCCAATGATATTGTACAATAAAAAACTTTAAGAATTACAGAATAGCTTTATTAATTCGTTACTATATTTTGTGCAATTAATAAATTGTTAATGAATTCATTTCAAGTTGCATTAAAAACAAACACTACACCTACACTTACCTTTTTTAAATTTTTTAAATAATTGAAATGGGTCCAATTTACGTCTGTTTAGTTCTTAAATATATAACACATATTTTATAAGTAATTTCTGATTGTTAAAAGACCATATTAATGAAACAGATAAGAGGTACCTACGTAATCAAAAAATTGGGTACTCTAATATTTTATATTTTAATTAATAATATCTAACTAAAGTCTTACATTTTTACTTAATATAAGTAACATTCACTAACAAAAATATGAAACAAATAAGAAATGAGTAATACTAAAATCGACGATTAAAAACATGTGTAGAATAAGCACGCTAATTGTTCTCCGTGATTCAGAAAGATAAATAGAGAAAGAGAGAGAGAGGGGGGGGGGGGGAGAGAGAGAGAGAATTGATCACTTACAGTTCTACTGAACTGAGAAGAATGTCTTTTTTACGTTGTTGTCTCTTTTCAGTGACCAATAAGGTTTGCTAGAAGGAGCTAGACACCGATTCCATTTGCACCTTTTCTTCAGTATTATTGATCGAGAATAATATACACGGAGAAAATTTTATATGTATAAAAATTACTATATACTATATACGATAATAGCCACAAACTATAAAAAGAAATTTCAAAGAATTATACCATAAGTCTAAATATGAATACTATAGTAATTTCATGAAAAACATAATAACACTGAGGGTCGGTTGTTCCAACTTCTTGGTAAACTTACCTATTAGATAAATATATGTTCGTCTTTATTTATTTAAAAAGAGAAATGAAGAACATATTACTTACCTGGTAGGTAAATTAACCAAGAAGTTGGAACAACTGGCCCTGAGAAGTACAATTTAATGGCTGATTTTTTTCTATATACATGTTATTTTCTTCTATATACAAAATCTACAATAAATTAATTCCTTATTGATAATAAATTAATATTTTAAATATGTTAAATATTATATGTTAGTATTTTGTAGTAATAGAAATATAGAACTTTAAGCTACAATTTTTAACGTACATACATACATTTGTTTAATTTGTTTAATAGATAAATAAAAAAAAATAAAATGTAACTAAAAGTGTCCTTAGTGATATTTGGCTACAAAGATTTCTTTCTGCTACATATTACAATAATTCATCCCCTATAAGGTCAAGGTTCCTGTTTCTATTCAAGTCGCGATTTTAACTTAATTACTATTAACTTTTTTTTCTTACTATAAATATTTAGCTGACAGAAGAGCAAGAGTTATAAAAAAAATAATTATAAATTATATATATAATATTTTCGTGTAAGTTATTGCTTGCTAAATATTATTTAAAAATAAATTTCAGAATTTAATCAGTCGCTACCATTGGCAATCTAGATCGTGATATTATCGACAAGAGTAAGATTAGTAATTTTTTGTCTTGTCATTAACAATAATAAGTAACATCCCAGACAACATAGTCTAAAATAGTTAAATAAATATATACAAACATTATAATTTCTGCTAAGTAAAAATACGTATATTTTATGCATTCCATTTAATTATTTTATAATAAAAGTCTTTAAAATAATATTTCGTTGTATGCAATATATAAAACGATCCATAATGTGATAAATGATCAATTTTTTTCGCCAATTACTACACAAAGAATAATTTTAATTTATATTTTTATATCATTTGTCTCAAATGAGTATAAATAGGGACATTGATTTTAGTAATTCAGATTTTCTCTTTTACAATATTTTAACTAATATAATTATTTATACATATATAATTATAAAGTATTAATTTTTAAACATTTTAATAAAACTTTTATTTTTATTTCTCCTTTTCTATAAGAAAAGGCTATAATTTCAAAAAGTACATGAACGTAAAAACATTCTACATGGATATTTTATAACAAATTTTATGTAAAAGAAGACAGATGTAACAATACGACAAAAATATTCTGTCGGAAACAATTTGTAATTAAAAATAAAACAGTTATTACTAAAACACGTAACAGCAATTCCATATTTCAGTCAACAGAGATGGCATTTTAGAGTGTGAATTTCTAGAATTTCTTTGCTCCCGCGAGGCGAAGAAAAGTTTAGTTCAGCCGTCATCGAGCGAATTTTCTACATCTGTATCAGTTCTATTGAATTCTGTAACAGTTTTCACATTTTTAGAAGAAAACTGGGTACTGTCAGAGGCAGTAAAGACAGTTGAACATAAATATATATCGGGAAGTGCGGAAGAAAAAAATTGTAGGAACTAGCGTTTACAATCAGGTTTCATAAACAATTTTGTTCATGAAGTCTGATTGTGAGAGAGTAAAATTATCTCAATAGTCGCATCTCCTAATTATTAATATGCTTGACAAATGTTTCAAAGATGTGCAAGAAAAAATATTTATATAATTTATTAATACCATATTTAAGATTCTTTTCGCACCTAGTTCAATTTTTTACATAAGTATATATTTCTCGTAACTTATTAAAAAAATTGTATAATGTAAATGGTAGGAAAAAGAGTACTTCAAAAAATGAAAAAAAGGAAAATAACTATTATTGGTTATATATATTGCAGTTGACCAGCTATAGTGGAGAGCGTATTGCGAGGCAATAATGTTGTCAATAAAAATGTTTCCGAAAAGAAACCTTATTCCGTTGATTAGTGTCTTGAAAAAATTTATTATGTTAAATTATTTGTGCTTTGTACTTTGTTACCAATAATATGGAATAAGATGTATCTAAAATTTTAAATCTTTTATAATTTTTAATTTAATGAATTAATTTTTTATAACTAAAATAGTGACTAATTATAAAATAGTAATAATGACGTGATAATATAATTAACTTTATTAAATTATTAAATTTAAGAAACATAATTTAAAATATTATTTATAGACTTTTAACGCTAAATATTAAATATTATTCAGATTTAATAAAAAACATTTTGTAAAATACGAATTTACAAAAGGGAAGAAATAGTTTTGAGAGGAATAATTTTAACAGTAATAGACCTGGAAATGTTATGAAACAGAAAAATTTTATTATCCTTTTTGTTACATGAACCGTGGCCTAAAAATTTATCGAAAGAGGTGTGATCACAGATGAGGGTGTGGAGGGTCGTGCGGTTGTCCTCGGTGTGTAGAATTTTTACCGTTTCCGAGATTTCAGCAAGTATCCCGCGACGCCCAGATCCAGATACCTAAAATTAATAAGTTATATATTTAAACTTTTGCGCATATATATAATTAATCAACTAAGCGCAATTATTAAAAAAATAAAAGTATTGATTAATTCAAACATTTAAATTCAAAAAGAGGATAAATCCGAGATTTATGCCACGCATAAATTTACGCAGCAAAACTAACCCAAAAAAGAAGAAATAAAGATAATTTGCTTGCCACTTTATTATAAGCCTTGCTATATTAATATTGTTACAATTTCTGTTTTCTTACTGTTAACATAACTTATTGTTAAGAAAACCATTGTCAATTGAATCTGTTTGTCACTGTTGTGAGTAGCACAGCGATATATTGTAAAATAATTACTTTGTTTGTAGAAGGTGGTTATTTTGTGACATATAAGTACAGAGAGGGATAATAAAGAATGGAGTATTCCAAAATACAAGTGCTTGGCTTTTGTATTCTTAATTCAGTTTAACAGCCCTATTCATGACTGACCATATGCTTCACCCCTTTCAATGTACGACGAAAATGTAAATTTCTAAAAGCTTTTAATATAAAAAAATAAAAAATATTTACTTTTTTAATTTTTAAAAAATAATAAACAGTATTTTTAATAATGTAGTTTATTTATGTTAAATACAAGAAACAAAGCTTTAAATTAAGTTTTTGATAAATGGAGCATATGTCGGATTTGTCCCATATGTAATAGAACCAACAAAACGAATAAAAACATATATGTAAACTGACTTATCTCAAATAATTTCCTTCAATTGCTTTTAAAACTAGATTTGGATAAACAAGATATAATTTTCCATTTTTGGGAAAAATCTTAGATTATTAACGCAGGTTTTTAGTATTTTATTATTAATATATATTTTTCCAATTGCATTATAAAACAAAATTTGCTCAAAGAATTAAAATCGCTCAGTTTTATTTTATTGTTCAAGTAAATTGCAGTTTGTTAAATTCCAGCAATTGAGTGAACTTGTTAAAGATTTCATAAAATAATGAAATATTATAATATTAGCAGCTAGTATTATTTAAAATTTCTTAACTTTAAAAAATTAATCATACGTATGTACAAAAATATTAGAAAATAATTAGTTTTGTGACTTAGTTGCAATTAATATTTTCATAGTTGTACTATAGATATTAATTAGTTCAAATAGATTCTCTTTGATAACTAAATAAACAAGAAAACAATTTCTTGTCAATTTACCTCCTTCGCGTAATGCCACGTTTCTCTCTTTTTTCTGGCGTTATACGGCTTCCATCGGCGAAAACGAGTCTGGATGCAATTGCAGTCGGTCTTTCCGGTGGAACAGTGGTTGCTGACGGCACGTTTGATAATAATCTTTTACCCTGACGATTTTCTTTTGACTTCCTCCTGACGTTTAAGTCCGATGATACGATAATTTCATCGAATGTCTGGCCAAAATATGCTGTGCAATTAAAATTTATTATTTAACAAATTACTGAATAAAATAAAATTTAATAAATTTCATATTTTTATCTAAATTTTTTTTATAATAATAATTTTTTTATAATAATAAATATAAATGCGTACAAAAATAAAGATTTTATTAATTAATCTGATGAAAAGGCGTAAAATATCTTATTAGATGAAATTAACATTCCTTTTAATTCATTTATGTGTATGTATATTTCCCAAAATATATTTAAAAAATTTTTACAAACTTTAAAATTAATATATTTTTTAATATTCTACTTACGTTTTTCATTAGATGCCGTCTCTTGTGCATTGATCATGACGTAGACTGAAGTGAATAGCAAAAGGGTCAATAGTTTCATCATTTTGTAACGGAAATTTTAATGTCCAAAGGTCAAAATTTTTGTTACGCTGCAAAACAAACAAACAGAAATAATGAAAAATACATTTTAAAAGTCGGATTTTAACGAAATTTTTTGATACACTCTATTCCATCTTTTATATCATCGAATTCTTTACATATATAGTTAATAATGACATATTTGGAGCATATTATTAACAGTAATCATGAATATCCTGCCGTTACATAACACAAATACGAAAAAAATAAATAAATAATAACAAAAAATAATAATACAAAAATAAATAACAAAGCGTCAAAATTACGAATAATAGAAGATGATTTTTATTCTCCCACTTACAAATTATTTACATTTTTTAGATTACGATTTTTTTTCGATCGCACGAAAAATTATGCTAGCTGATTATTATTATTCTTGCGTCATCCCTAAGTACTTAGGAATTCTGAACATCCGTTAGCTTCAGGTGGAATCGTTAAAAGGCCTTCGACGATTTCGTAATCGCCATTCGTACGCGAGTTCAAGGAATTACTGTTTGAGTCACTTTCTGGAGCAGTCAGTATCGGCAGAATCTTACGTAAAAGCGACGGATTGTGCAACTTAATGACGTTATCACAATTGAACGATCACTCTACACTCTCTACAGTATTAATCTTCGATAAATTATAATATTAGGAATTAATAATCTTTCAAAAATATTAATGTATTATAGAAAATCCGAGATTTTAGAAAAATGTTAAAAAAGCGTTTTAAAAAATTATTTTAAAGTAAACAGACCAATACAATAGTAACACTTTGATTCGCGTACATTTTTTAAACAATTCATCAACTTTCTCCTCAATCAGAGTCTTCTCTTAAAAAGTGAAAGCCAAGGTTTTTTTTTTATTCTAACAATTAATTACGCTCATATCGCTTTCGATTTAATAAACACATTTAGGCGCGATTGAAAGAGGAAAGAAGACTGACGAAACATATGGCGTGTTGTATTGTTATTCTAAAAAAAAATAACCCATACTGAGTTTATCACTACGATTAACTCTTATCACTGCTATCTGCGCGCGGCATCCTCGATTTTGCAAAATGACAGAACAAGCCTCCTTATTAAGGATCGGCACGGTTTTCACTTACTAGTGGAGGACTCGGGTCTTAACACTTAGTACTTATAGCAGTACGTAGCTCGACTTACCGGCGATAAGTTGAGGATATACTTTCCGAGTCGACAACCGCACGAGAAATGCGAGCACAATGACGCGGGAGCCTTCAAGAAAGCATCGCGGATTTGCTATAGTACGTGGAGAACAGGAACAGACCTATGGGTAAACCACCGGGAGGAGGTGCTTTAAAGGCGTCATATACTGTAGTCTGTTGCACCGGCCGGACCACTTTCTATTTCATTTTTTTCCCTCTCAATTCTTTTCCCCTCCCCCCCTTCCCACCACTGTCTCTCTCTCATTTGATCTCTCCTTCTGTTTATCCGAACGACTCCCGTACATATACTTTCTGTCTCGCTCTCTTTTTACTCAGACTGAGAGACTGGTTTACCGGCTGGCAGGGCCGTAGGTGCCCAGGAGCGGCTAAACAATGGTTAACGACAGGATACGGACCTTTAACGAGGATCTCTCTGACGCATCTCGGATGCGTCGTGAATGTCACCACTTCGGGGTGGACGTAGCTACGGATCTAGACTTGTCTGCCTCGGTCAGAGGATAAACCGATTATCCTTTCAGAATAAGAGAATGTTTTCTTCCCCACATATAAATCAGGAGACCGAGAGTTCGTTGACCTCCGCGGAAAGTTTGTGTTAATGAGACGACGATGGAATAAAATTACTTAAATTGAATATTTATTGTACTTTAAAAAAGGGAATTGAAACGGCATTTCAGTTTATTTTTTGTGTGTGTGTGTGTGAACCTAGGTGATGTCGGAGCGCAAAAGATAGCACGTTTAATGATCTTCTGTATAGCTTGAAAAATAACAGGGTACCTCGGCCAATAAACCGCGGTTAATATCACGTGGATCTTTAACAAGCGTAATTTCTCGAATGTTTTTCAACCTCTTGCCTCGGGCCCTCGCACACGAATATTTTTGTTACCGTCATCGTTATTAATTCACGCAAGCATGCAAATATTACAAACAAAAAGATAAAAACACATCTAACTGTTATTTTATAAAATTGTTCGATTTTGTTTGTCGTTTTGCACAAATGGAGGTTTCGAAAACAGGAATTCAAAAGAAAATTCAAAGTCAATTGATCGAGAGAATATCAGACAGAGAGTTTTTGTCTCTTCTTTTCTGCAAGTCTTTATTTTCATTTCTTCAAAATATCATGATAATTGCCACATTTTTATCAGAGATCACTGGAATTGATTGATTCGTCGCCCTTTTCGCTCTTATTATTAGTCCATCGCTAAACAACAAAATAAATGTACTGCTCTTCATCGAGGATTCACGATGTTCCTCAACAAGCGCATCCTATGCACGCGTCCTCTCGAGGGCGCCGCTCCTCCTGACGGCTGCGTTCGAGGAGAGAGGAGCGAAGAAAAGGGCACATCCTCGAAGCGGAGGATGCTGCGAAGAGATCGCGTGTGCGGTTCGTGTCCGGTCATTGCACGGGGCTTTTCGGATCTCGATTTCAGGGGCCGTCACTCCTAACAGAGGCCTTCCTCCCTACGGCTTCCTATCCCTTTGTGCCCGTTTATCCAGCGACCCCGCGTCTCGCGGCGCGGTCCCTCCTTCCCCACGTCCTCCTCGTCGTTCCTCAGGGGTCCCACCATCCTTGCCCCTCTCGCGTCCAGATTCGCCCGGCCGTTCTCGCTCGTTCCTGCGCGAATCGCGGCGCTACGTCGCGATATTTTGCCAGTTTTATTTTGGGGAACATCTGGTGGCTGGCATGCGGACAAAGGGAACTTGCTCGCTCAGGAAATCCTCTCGCAGGAGGCAAGAGGGTGGCCTGCACACGCGGTTAAGCTTATTTACTTGCTCCTAGTGAGTGACGTAGAATGTTTGTAAACAATGGGCCCACAATGATGGCGGTGAGACGATGACGGTGAAATAAATTAAGGGGCCCACTCGCCGCCGCGTAGCTACGTCTGCGGATCTGCGGAGAATAGGGAAACGTTTAACATTCAAAGTATATGTGCGTTACGCTTCCTTTCACTAGTATGATTATTAAATCAAACTTTGCACAGACATAATTGTTTAAAAATAATAAAAGATGAGAGAAAGAGTCTCTGGTAAACTTGAGAATTTCCGTCGCCTGTTAATCTGATTTCGAAATGATGAAACGACAATAAAGATTCTTTTTTCTTTTCTTTTTCTTCTATGGGAAAATACGTCGCGTGTAAAAGAAGTAGATTTTATTTTTAACATGTTTGACTGAGTCATCTTTAATGAAAAGCAGAGTGAGCCTCCGGCAGCCTCCTAACTGGCATTTAACGACTGCGTAGCGAAGGTTGCGTCGACACAGGATTACATATGTTTAAAATCGCATTAAGAAAACGGCTAAGGCATCATTGTCTCCCAATTACAGCGCAGCGTAATAAAACGTTTACCGAGTTGCGCAAAACAAATGTTGAAGAGACGCGGACCTGCGACGAGATTAATTTTAAAAAACTGACCGCTGAGAAGAATCGATCCTGAACATGTGAAACAATTAACCTCACGAGGTACAGCCCGAACTTACAAAAGGGCATCGTTAGGCTCGGTACTTAAAAACTGGTATCAATCCTGCCGCGCTTGTTTCCTACGTTAGCGGTCTAAAACGATCCGAATTTAAATTCGCTCGGTCGAAATCCCCCCCCTGACTCCATGGCGAACGAACAATAGCCATTTACTGCACGTCCGAGCACGTCGCAAGTGTGTGGCATAATCGACACTCCGATTCGCGTGTAGGTGCATCTCCCGGGAAACGAAAACGGACCGGTTCGTCGTCGCGCCGGGAAGGAGAGAGAGAACGAGAAGCGTCACTGCACCTAAACTACGGGGCCCAAAACAACAATATGGCGTCTGGCCGTCCCTTTAAAACAAGTTAATCCGTCTGTCTGGCCGTCTGCCGATCGCCTGAGAACCAAGAAGATTCATTTCCCCTTTGTTCATTCTTTTTCACACGTACCCCGAAAGGGCCGTGCGCGCCTCAATGGCACAATGCGCAAACGCCGCGCCGGCTCACATTCGCGGGGCCTTTCCGGGCAGATCCTACAAACATACACACGCGCGCGCGCGCGCTCGCGCTTACGTACTCAAAAGCAGAAGACCGCACAAATATATATATATATATATATATGTACACGCAGACACGGGCGCATACTCGCGCAGATATAATCGCCGCCGCTGCACTCTCGCGCATACACGAGCGCCGTATTCTGGCGAAAGTGAAATACGCCCGTATTGCCCCGGCGAAGATTGTTGCATCTTCGGGGTCCGCCGTTGGGCACGGCCGCGCCGCGCCGGACAGATGTTTCAGGGCCCGTTTCGTCCGCGTTAGGTCAGCGCAGCGCGGAGTGTTAGGGAGGGACGCAACAACGAGCGGTAATATAATGCGAATCGCGGATTCCCGGGCCCGACCTCCGGGCCCCTTCGGGTTCATTGACCTATGCCCGAGACGAGTCCGGCGCAATTTCGTGGGCGGCTGCAGCGTATTATGCTGCGGCGCAACATCCTCAGGCTTTAATCCTTCCCAGAATGCAAAAGATGCGATATCGTATTTCTCGGTATTTTACATGTTATGACATTTACATTTTATAACGTGAGAAATTTGTAGAATACTATAGTGTAGATTAATCACACAATAATAAGTTATATAATTTAGAATAAAAGATGCATTAATAATTCTTATTATTGGGGTAATAATAATTCTCTCAACTTTGCGCAAAACTAATCTTTACAATTACCAAAGGAGCTCGTAATCAAGTAAATAAATTTTGCATAAAATACTTTTACAAATCTTTCTACTTCTTCCAATTCAAAAGAATATTCCGCTTATATTTAGAGTAACAATTTAATTAAAGTACGAGTTAATGAATTTATTATATGTACAAATTAATATTATATATTTTCGCAGAAGACAGAAATGTAAATAATTAATCAGTTTTCATGATAAATCTTAAAATTCTATAATTTTAATAAATTTTCAAATGCATTTCGTAACATTAAAAAAAATTTTACAGATTTTTTAAATCTGCATTTTTTCTAAAATTATTTATGTAAATTCTAAAATATTATAAAACTTCTCATATTAATTTTCGAAGAAAACATATAATTATTTGAAGAAGTATTTTCAATATTTTAATTTAATCTAATATTTTTGTAAGCTTTATTAATTTAAAATGTAAACAATTGTTCTAATATTATTATAAAATATAAGAATTCTTTTAATAGGAGTTATTTAATTTTTGCACACATTATTCTTACTATAACAGTGCACAAAAATAACAAAGACAAAACAAAATGTTTATATTATATGCATTAGCAGGACAGGGCTCTAATTAATACAGTTAAATATTTAATTAACAAATCTACAATTATATCAAATAAGATTGAGTAGAATCCAGTCAGAGAGGCTTACCGTTTCAAGGATTCAGAATCCGTTTTGTCCTGACGAGGACTGCGCGGAGCTGAACGATGCTGAGAAAGGCCCGATGTTGAAACTTGCGCTCTGTGCATTGGCCTGGCTCTGTCCTCCACCGTAAAGACCACCTCCACCTATAGATCCTGCTGACGCTGAGGCAAAAGACGCTCCTTGTCCGGTATGGTGATGGCCGCCGTAGTCCGGTTGCCATCTGCGTAAATCAGAAAGTAAAAATGCAAACGGTTATTTTGCGCATTTTAACTCGCAGTTATTCGCGAAAAGACCATAAATTCTTCTTGGGTCATCATAGATGATAATAATGTAAATAATTTCTATATATAATATCTAATTTCTATCTTTAACTAAGTAAAATAATTCTAATAATAACACGTACCCTCCACCACAGCCATAACCGCGACATCCATATCCTCCGATTAAACCGTGTGGCTTGTGAGGGCGAAACGGTTTATAGTGATGATACTTTCGCCCGCTTCCGTAACGAAAATAACGTGTATCGTCGTTGTAATCATAATCACTGTAGCCACCTAACAAACCGAATTGCGGCGATCTTTGCTCCCTCGTGGTTTCTAGAATAATATGTATACGTCACATACATCATGTTTTATTTAAATAACATCTAACTATTTATTAATATTTAAATAATCAGAGCATTAATATTGCACTTTTTTCTAAAAAAATATAAAAATACACGTTATATAAACATTATACGTACGCATGAAAAAGCTGCACATAAATTTTTATATTAGTCTTATAATTAAGATGATACTTTCAATAAAATGTTTTTAAAAACAACCTTGTTATATAAAAACTTTATATATTAAATTAGATTTATATACTAACCGGTTTCAGAAGTATTGTTCACAGTCGAAGCAATGGGATCGAGCACATTAGAATTCGCCACCATTTCTGTCGGTTTACCGAATGATTCTCTCAGAAAAATCGCGCCAACCACCGTCACTAAAAGCAAGCCTCTCATCGTGAGGAACAGAACTGTCACTGTTACTTGTTGAATGTCTGAAAAACGATTCAAAGCTGGTCTTTCGTTTGCCGTGTTTTTATATGAAATCCCTTCACTGTCGAAATTCAAGGAAGTCTCCCATAATTTCACAATGTCGGTAATTCCAAGTGTTAAGAGACGGTCATTGGTCTTCATAAAGTGGACGACCTTCCGTTCCAGGGACGTCCGGAAGTAGGCCGAAGACACAAGGCATAAGTATACGCAAACGAAATCTTCACGCCGATAGATATTGACGCAAGTTTGACTTCGATCGTGCTTTCGAAAGTGCTGCACGTTCACTTTATTCTTATTATAAGTCTTTTATATTTATAATAATATAATTTTAGGAAAACGAAGACGATCTTCTTTTCCGAGCTATTTCTTAATTTGAAATTTAATCACTGATGTAACGATGTATTACAAGTTTTTATATTCAGTAAACAATAATGATTAGTGTTGCATCACTTTCTCGTTAAATGCTCATGTAATATGTGAGAAAAAGAAAAAGAACGTCCTTGGTGAAAAAAGATTTCTACAATATTTTAATATTTTTAAGAATTATTTTTGTTTTAAACTTATTGACAAAGTTTGAAAAAAATATTTTAAACTTTTTACAAATTTAATTCGAAAATTATAATAATATAAGAAATCTTACAATTAGAGTATGTCTAAATTTACACATATGTATAAAAAACAATTCAAAATTTCCAAATGCATGTTCAGTTCTATTGAAAAGTGCTTTAATTTATATTTTAAAAAACCTAACAAATTTTCTAAAAGATTATGCAATTATATATATAGAAATTTTGAAATTTAAATAGATATTTTAAAAAAGATTATATAAAACTTTTAGGAAAAATTTTTAGTACAAATGTATTTATATTTATTACACATATATAAAAATATTAATAATTAAAAAATTTTATCAAGTGGTTGACCTATTGATGTTCACGGAGAAGAAGTAGAGACGAAAAACAAATATATATGGTATATACGGATAAAAATCTTGTGTTAACAAACTTCAATGTGTGATAATTTTGTTCACACGTGAACAAAAGTATTCTTGTAACTTGAACTTGTATCTTTCATTCATATGTATGTCTTATCATTTTAAAGAGAGGGATTAAAATAATTGTTTTACATCAAAATTATTTTAAATATCACTCCATGAAATATTAATAATAAAGAAGTTTAAACACATATCAAGTTATAACACACATCCCTTATTTTATACATAATCATATTTATATACTATAATGTATGAACTGTATTATTTATATTTATTGTCTTACGTTCAAAATATTTTACAACTTAAAATTACAATGATAAAAAAAGTATAATTGTGGAATTATATTTAATAAATCATAAACTAGAAAGACAGAAGCACTCAAAGAAATTCACTGTACAATCGAAAAAAATATATGTCATAATAATAGTTATTATATCTGTTTTAGTTAATAATTCAAGATACACAAGTAATATTTACAATCTGCTGAAGAATAAAGATCGTCTTTTACCTTTTTGTTCAAACATTTTTGATAAAATCACAATTTTCTTCGTCGTAGTATATATTAACTAAAATGCATTTTTGCAACAAAATTATACATTATTATGTTTTATTTATTTTAGGCAACTATTTCTTTGTCAATTACCGCTTATCAAATTTTATAATAATTTAACAATTCAAAATACTCTAACTATTTTTAATATAATAATATAGATATAAGGTGCATTAATATATTGCATTATTAAAGTACTGCATCAATATAAAAAAAATCGCAAATTTTATTAAATTCTTACATGTTCACACAAATCACGCAGTATATTACATAAGAATGCATAAGAGACTGGAAGGACAGTCAAATTCATTAAATGGATAAATATGTGTATTTTATATATATATATATGTATATAATGCAATGACGCATGATAATAAACGATCATTCTTGGAAACCGTTGAGCAAATAACACGTGCAGCGTATAATAAATGATTATCAATAATTACGTATTAATTACGACAATCGCGTAAGAATTTGCGAATTCGGATAAACATCATATACATTACAATAGATTTGCTTTAGCATTTTTTTTCTTTAATTCCTTTTCTTTGTCTCTTTTTCTCTTCTTTCTCTCTCTTTATCCCCCTCACTGTCGCTTTTTTACTGTCTTTTTCTCAGTCTTTCTCTTTCTGCATCTTTCCTCTCTTCCGTTTTCCTCGTTCATATTCTTGCAGAACAAGTCCGACGGGTTTCTATCCCCGTTGTTTCCGACACTCCAGAGACGCTTGCCATCGTGAGAATAAAGACAAAGAGAGGAGATGTTGCCGGTGCCAATTCCAAATACTGCTATTCTCCGATTTCGTAAAAATACACGAGAGTGTAAGCACGCTCGACTTGATCGGTGAGTATTACCCTTACGAGTTGCACAACTGAGATCGCATTTCCCCTCGGGATCTGAAGCGGTAGTTAACACGTCTTCGTCCGAATCGATGTTATATGAAGCAAGAAAATGTGCATAATACGAAAATGAGAGATAAGCGAATAAAACGCATAGAATTATTTTGATCCTTGATTTGAGGATTTATAAATTTGATTAATCACGTTTACAATAAAAACTTTAATAATATGTTTATTATCATAAATTTCATTGGCACGTTTCATGTAAATCACAGATCCAGTTTAAAGGATCTACACGCAGCTTATAAATATAATTTAAGTACTTATAAATATAAAGAGAGTATTAACTTAAAGATCTTTTAGATGTCTAAATATATCATACTATGTGTATTAAAATTATTCCGATTGCACAAAACGTCTGGGATGAGTATAAATGTATTTTAGTCTGAAGCAGATACGTCATTATCCCAATTAAAGATGGGCTTCGTCTGTAGCCGTGTGTTTAGTTACAAAATCTTAAATTTTAATATCTAATTAATTTTAATTTTAAATACGAGTTTAGTTACTCATTTCGTCGAAGAGAAATGAGTAAATAATGTTTGATCTACCTCCAACGCCATTCGCAATACGAATACAAATAAATATTTGCCCTTCTATGTTTTCTAATAAAATACTCACAGTTTATCCATTTCAAAATTGAATTATTCCAAAAAAGGTTTTAATTTACAATCAAGATTACTAAAAATTTATAACTAGTGATTATAAAAACTTAAATACACTCTCTCTTATCGATAGGCAGTTTTATAATATAAATACTGCTAATTTTTTAAATATTGGGCAATACCATATTCGCATTCGTTACATTCGTAGAACATCAGGATATAAATCGGAGTATTATGTAGCTTTTATGGCCAAGAGGACTCCTCGTCGAGTGTCTTCTCGTCGGTCGTCCACTTCGTTGTATCACAATGTTTAATTGAAAATCAGCATATCCCTGGTGTCAGCAGATGCCGACGCTTGGCTCGACGCCGAGGTTTTCGACCCTAATTCACCGTACGTTCCTGAGGACGCATTGCTGGCCGCGTTGGCTTTCGCGGATCCTGTTCCGTCAGTGAAGGCCGACGATTTGCTGTCCGCTGATGCCGATCCACCGCCGGACGCGATCGCGTTGGAGGACGCTTGTGCGTTTGCGTTTGAGCCTGCGGGATAGCGAATTATTTAATTATGACCAGTCCCGACGCCACAGCCTCCGCCATGGACAACGCCGTCGCCTTGGCCTGGGCGCTTAGGTCTGCGGAAAAGCGAACACGAAAAGCTCTGTTACGATCGGTGAGTCCAATGGACATACAAATACAAATGTGGGTGATACAAACACAAATGTGGTGACGCTTCTGTTCGGATTTCCCGGAGTGCTGCATGAGTCTTTTATCACTTTTCCATCCAATGGCATTCGTAATCCATGGATTTACTAGATGCTGGGAATGTAATGCTTGGTATTCTAAGAATCGTAAGATTGATTTGCAATGACGTTGAACGACTAGTTTTCGTGAGTTCAGTCATTAATCGACAGTGATACGAGAATCTAAAGAATTTTTTTCATCTCTTGTATAATGCAAGAGATAAATTATGTACTTGGAGGTTGTTAGGAGAGGCGCATTATTTGTTTGATGATTGTGACGATGGATTTACATATAATAGGATGTTACGTGTCAAAGATAAATGTCGACAAGGCATTACATAACGGCGATAACAATTAAAGGAAATCGCGCTTATTCCTAATAGTAACTATTTCAGCTGCCAATTTTGTAGAAACTATGTGCCGATAATCTTTCGAATTTTGATATTTACATGCATGAATTCTTTTTAGAATTTCTTGCAGGACATCACACAGATTTATTTGTAAAACACATATATACCTCCTCCAATTGATCCGCCGACTCCGCCTTGACCACCATGTCCTGTTCCTTTAACGCCGTCTCCATATCCACCATGAACACTACCGCCGGAACCGCCAGCAGCGGCATTGGCATTGCTATTAGCATTAGCGCCAGAAGAACCTCCGCCATATCCACCAAGATTTAGCCCGGAAGAGCCACATTGGCTACATCCACTACCACCTTGACCACCAAGACCAGATCCTCCGAGAATAGTTCCATGACCGCCAGCTCCGGCATTGGCATTAGCATTGGAATTAGCATTGGCACCGGAAGAACCTCCAATTCCGCCGTGAACGTTTCCACCACCGATTCCAAATCCACCGCCATTTTGACCACCGAGAGAGCCTCCATTATATCCTCCGCCGGCGTTTACATTCGCTCCTGCCGATCCATGCGGAAATCCTACTCCGGATGATTGACCCGGATAAGTATTAGGAATAGGTTTGGGTTGACTTCCTGGTTGATAGTTTGCTCCTCCCCCAACGCTATGCGGTATGCCCCCGTGACCTCCAGATCCTCCGAGAACGGATCCGCCAGATTCTTCAAAGGCACTACCGGCATTAGCATTAGCATTAGAGTTAGCATTAGATGCACCACCGGCTTGTCCTCCGAATCCACCGAAACTCGGACCGGATCCGTGACCTTCATAACCACCTCCCAAAGATCCACCGACCAAGTGTCCACCAGAATCAATCGGACTTTCCTTGATCGGTCCGTATCCTCCTCCAACACCGCCGGCTCCAGCGCCGGCGTTAGCATTAGCATTAGCGCCAGCATTCGCTCCCGCCGATCCATGCGGAAATCCTACTCCGGATGATTGACCCGGATAAGTGGTAGGAATGGGTTTTGGTAAAGTTCCTGGTTGATAGTTTGCTCCTCCTCCAACATTATGAGATATGCCGCCGGTATTAAGGAACGGATTATTCACGCCTATTGGTTTTTCTCCTATGCTACCAGCACCAGCATTTGCGTTAGCATTGGCATTGGCACTGGCACCAGCACTTCCACCAGAAGTTGCACCGGGATTCAGAAAGGGATTGTTGGCGCCGATCGGAGGGCCTTCTACTGGTCCCGCTGGGTAACCGCTACCTTGTTGATAACCACCTTGTTGATATCCCCCTTGTTGATGACCACCTTGTTGATATCCACCTTGTTGATATCCACCTTGTTGATGACTACCTTGTTGATATCCACCTTGTTGATATGCACCTTGTTGATGCCCGCCTTGTTGATAACCACCTTGTTGATGTCCACCATGTCCTGCCAAAATACCTCCGCTATTTCCGCTGGCACCTGCCTGAGCATTAGCATTAGCATTTGCATTTGCATTAGCGTTTGATCCCGCATTGCTCGTAAGAACCTCTTGAGGTAAAAACGGATTGCCTCCATATCCGCGGATTCCTTGAACACCATTTCCGTAGCCATTAGCTGTAAAAAAAGATATTTTTTAAATGTTAGCATTTTTAGTTATATCTGTGTAACTGACAACATAATTTGTGATAACATTATGTGTAAAGACATGCCATTACAGATATGAAGATACTACACTAAGTTATCACGTGATACGAAAGTCACGAAGTGCTCTCAGTCTCAGTCACGCATATAACTCAGTAAGATTCTTTATTTTATATCTCTCTTCCATTTAAAGTGCATGTCATGATAAGAAAAACAACGAAAATGCATTAGCAGCGTCCTTGTTTCTTGTCGTCGTTACAAGAATGTTCCATTAAGGAATGTACTGAGATTTTCAATTCGTTTATGATACAAATGCAGGAAATGTTTTCCTTGAATACGACTTCCGTCCGATGTAAACTCTGTACAAGCCTGTTGCAATCGACGAAGCAAGAAGTACATGAAACTATGTACATACACATTAAACACACAAATTAGCTATACACAAAGAAACAAATTATTTACAAGTATCTTAAGTAGCCATTATCCAATTCCAGTCACCAATTGATTACCAGCATTATATGATAAAACATATATAAAGTAACACAGAGACGATTAATTATGACACATAGTTTCCATGAAGAATTACATAAAAAACAATTCATACAACTGCCACTAGTTGGTTATAACATCAACAAGTCGATGATCGTGTGAAGACTTTTGAATGTACTCGATCATGAAGTATCACCTGGCTTTTCTGTCTCCTCGATGATGATGATCTCGATAGGTTGTTGCTTCGGTTTATTGCCGTAATGTGGTTGATGACGCTGGTAATGAGAGGAAGGACCCGGACGCTGGTACGGCGGATATCGCGGAGATTCCTCAACAACGATAATCGGTATCACATCCCCTTTATTGTGTCCAGGCTGATAAGGGTGTGGATGAACCACAGGCGAGGTTGGTCGAGAGAGCGGCAACGTATTTACAGGAATGACTTCTATTCTATCTATTCCTCCTATTCCGGCGGGATACTTGTTAGGAATTGCATTCACGCCTCCGTTTGCACCCGCGTTCGCATTAGCATTAGCGTTAGCGTTGCCGCCGTGAGATCCAGAAGGGTAATAATTGGGACCAACCGGCCGCACTCCGCCATTGCCAATGGCATTGGCATTCGCATTAGCATTAGCACTGGACTGAGAGCCACCGTAACTTCCGTAATTTGGTTGATTAGGTTGAGAAACACCGGGATAATTGTTGTTTCCGACATAATACCCCCCGGGGGTTCCCAAAGAACCTATGTTAAAAGATGTCATTTATTAACGTGTTAACAATGATAATTAATAATAATGAATAATTATAAATAATAATAAGATAAATAAAAATAAAAGTTTGAACACAGATTTAAATAAGATAATACTATTGTTAAAAAAATAATAAAATATTTAAAGAAAGCATTTTAAAAAATTGAAATTAACAAAGCAATACATATAGCAGAAGAAAAATCAAACTCAAAGTCATCATTTTTCTAAGACATTTTATATATGAATAAATGCACGAGAAATATTCGCGCGAGTAATATTCTTCATATATTATAAAGGTCATTAATACTGACTTGTATAGCTTTTAAGATTAATTTTAAATTATATTTCTTAACCAAAAATTAAAAGACTGGAACTTTGATATTATAAATGCAAATTAAAATGTGCGTTTTCTATTAGATTGTATAGCAGTTTTTATAATACAGTTTTATATTTTATAATAATAATAATGTGATTATATTTTCGCAATATAGCCAAAAATTAACATTTAAGTAATTGTGCACAGTAAACAATAATGGCAAACACAATCACGGCTCCATAATAAAGTTAACTATGAAATAAATTAACAAACTAAGACAATTTTGTAATAAAATATTCTATATTAATTTCTATGTATTAAACAATAAAGTTTGTAAAATAATAGAAAATGAAATTAAATATATTAAAAATAAAAATAATTTACAGCCTAAGAAATAAAAATAAACAATTTATTTTAAAATAATTTATTTGAAATAAAATTATGTTAAGAGCAAACCATATCTGTAAACTATTTTCAACAAAATCTACTTGTTTACGTTCTACAATGGTTTATACCGGATAACGAGAAAAATACAAACAGAAAAATATAAACAAAATAATTTCAGGAAGTTACAAATATGTAAAATAATCTAATATTACAAATAATAAACTTAATATTATTTAAATTATGCAACTTGCTTAAGAAATTAATACAAAATTCTTACTTTCAAGGAATTTTTTAACAGGTTTTATACAAAAAAAAACAAATGTATAAACTATGGGTTTTTATTTCTTTAGTTATCTAAGCAGATCATATTTCTAACAGTTTTATGCAATATCTATTTTTTGATGAATAATAAAGTGCCATTTTAATCAAGATCTAAAATAAAAAATATTATAAAATAAATAAAAAATATTTTAACACAAATATATTTAAAACATTTAGAATTTTCCTCGATTATTAAATAACTGTGTACGTAACGTTTCAACCGTTAACCATTTAACCGCATGTTTAAAAAAAAATTTTAAACATGTAGGAACGTGCCTTTATGTACCATGTACACTACATACGCGCGAATCTACCTTGTAAATTTGCGTTGGAAGACGCTTGCGCGTTCGCGTTCGCGTTCGCATTCGCGCCACCGTATCCGTTGGCTTGAGCATCCGCTTTGGCTGAAGCTGAAGCTAAACCGCCACCGGCGCCGCCGTTCGCCGATGCCGATGACGTGGCTGAGGAAAATCCACCGCCGATCCCAATAGGTCCGAAATTCACGTTTCCTGATACTGCCTGAGCATTGCTGTTAGCCTGAGCATTACTGCCACCTTTGGGTTTGAAGACTCCCAACGGGTCTATTAAACTGCCGACGCTAGTACCGTGGAGTAAATCGCCTAACCCTTCACAAACAGAATACTATAAGATCAAGGAAATATAGGATGATAACGTTATCTACGTTTTTTTTTGCTACAATTTCGTCTCTTCACATTTATTAATTTTTCTAGCAATTATTATCATGATTATTATCTCATAAAATAAAGATGAAAGATATTTAAATTTAGAAAAGAAGTCGAGAGTAAATTAGCTTTTTTTTTATTTTGCAAATAAGCAAAAGACATTTCGGTGTGCCGTAATCCTCTTAAATATCAGACATTATGTCATCATTATATAAATATGCAAAAAGGCAATCTGGCAATAATATTCGTCTAGATATTCTAGATTTATCAAGGGAAAAGGGACTGCCCTTTAAACTTACCGGGTCTCGCGGAGGCGTCTTTAATCAGCAGCAACACCACCACTGGCACCAAACACCTGAACAATCTCATGACGATTTTCACTTTCGCAATTAAACGATTATTTGTCTATCACCGCACCGTATTTCCTCCTTGTTTTGTCTGTCTCGTCTCGAGATATCTCGATGGTCGGAGAGTCAAGAGCGACTGAAGCTCTCGCACGAGAACAACATCTTATATACGACACGCGTGGATTTTACGTCGGACAATAATTGACCCTCTCTTTCTCTCTCTCTCTTTCGTCGCGTTCTCCAATGTCATCAGGGTATTTGCCTCTGTTTAAGATTTCCGACATTCTTTCATTTCTATGAAACCTACGTCGATCCTTAGAAGCGTTACATTTGTAGGGAGCAATATATTTATACGCTATAAAAAGTTAATACAATTTTTATGTTCGATAATAATTGTTATATATTAAATACCAATAATGTTCAGTATTTGTGGTAAATTCTTTTGTCGATTAAATGACAAAAATTTTGCTGCTTGATTGTCACTCACAAAGTCGTTATCAAGGTCCACTCACTTCAACGAAATGTTTGACACATTTCCGATTTGGGAGTTTATTCCTTTTTGCATATTGAAGAATAATAAACAGGAACGAGTCAATAAAAATTAACGCGTTTTTGTGATTTTTTATGTTAGCTTTAGTTATAAATGAATAAAATTTTTGAAAAAGAAGAGAGAAAAATGAAAAAAAGACGAAAGAGAAGTAATATAGTAAAGCAAACTGTTAAAGAATAATTAACCAACCTTCTCTCTAATTATTTAACACATGTAAGAATATAAAAAAATTTTATAATCTATTTAAAAAGGGTTTTATTTATAAAAATAATTATACAATGCTTTATTTATTAAGTGGAAACATTTTTTTTAACAAAATAAAAACACTAAGATTAATCTTGGCTCTTGTAATATAAATTCAAAACAAAAAAAAAAAATTAATTCCCAAATAGTCTTAGCACTGTGACAAAGTAATTTGCAATTTAAACAGTCAAGATGACATATCTTGTATGTAAGTGGTTTTTACTGAATACTATCTCCTTTTTATATCGATGACTACAAACAATTAACATAGATAAGTGATATTTTTCACAAATTTAAGCGGGATGTAAAATCATGTAAAAGAGAATTCAGGTTTCTACAGTATTATCTTATGAAAACATTTCAGTCATTCCATTTATTGTGCAAAGAAATTAATAAAATAAAAGTTACGCTTATACAATCACATGTTCAATTTTTTTTTTAATTTATTTGTGTATTCTATCTTGAAAATTTGCGCATTTACAAGCTTATTAAAAATTATTGCAGCACTAATAAATACGAGAAAATAAGTAACTTATATAACTATTTTTAATAACATTACAATCTCTCTCTTTCTCTCTCTCTCTCTCTCTCTCTCTCTCTCTCTCTCTCTCTCTCTCTCTAATATATAAAAAAAATATTTTAAATATGGTGTACATTGCTTTAGAAGTAGTATGATAACATTCTTGTACAAATTATTGATTGTTACATTAATTCTCTTAAAAGAGAAATATTTGAGAACAGCAAATAAGAACTCAGAAAAAATTTGACTCATAAATAATATAAATACAGACAAACATAACACTATAAAAGAAGAATTGTCTTTTTTTCTCTGTCTTTCCACAAAATTAGCATAAATGATTACAATCAACCTAAGCATCTATATAAGTGTCATACATGCATCTAAAAAAAGATTGCAAAGTCTGTACATGCGATGTAGTCATGTGTATTAAAGAAAAAAAATTGACAGAATTAACGACATTAACAATTAAATATTTTTTTAAACTTACACATTATTTGCTAAATGTTCATAAAATTAAATGTAATAATCATTGTTAAAATAACTATACAAAAGTGAATATAAAGGGAATTAATAATAATAAATGCAGGGGAAAACCAATGAATGTATAGAAGTCAAACGGATTTGTTTGAAATAAGATAAAAAAAATTGTAGTCCTCGAAACACACTCTCCTTTATCGTGATCTTAATGGTTTTGTTCCTGAAGATCTATATTAGGTCAAGGAATGAATATAATGAGAAGAATGAATTCTGTCTGAGTTTTTAAATATTAATATATAATTCAAATTTTAAGCAAACTTTTTCTGTCTAAATTCTGTCTAAGAACAAATTTTACTCTAATTAAAAAATAACTAAAAACACAAGTTGTAAAAGTTGCAAAAATCTTAACAAAAATATTTATAACAAATTATAATTTTTTTTCCAATATCTCATAAACAAATTTTCAATAAAACTGAAATCTATATTAAACACATTGGACAAAATATGATATTTAAACACATTTCAAAAAAGTAACAAAGTAACTGTATGCGTTAATCTACGAATTAAGTATTTGATCATATTTAATGTTTAAATTTGACTTTATCGTTTATTAATTTTTTTACAACATTAATAATCTTGAAAAACAATTTTTAAAATTTTTCATAACATTTTATCAATAATGTCGAACAATTATCAAGTACTATAGTTTATATTATATTTAGCAGACACTAAATCGTTGTTACAATTATGGCATTATCCCGTTGTTACTAACTAACTGATATTTGCAGTCTATCAATCAAAACTAAGCAATAATCAATTTAACCAGTCATAAATATATGAAAAGATTTTGTAGATTCTATCCTCAAGCTTCTTGCGAAACCTGTATCGTTCCGGTTCTTCAAGGTCAGGTTCAATGACTGGCTATCAATAAAACTGCTTGTAGAAATCTGGAAACGTCTAAAAATTATAAAATCACAATTTGCAATCGATAACAGTTATTTTACTTAGTTGTAAAATGTTAACTTTGCAGATTCTTTATATCATATTTTTCGTACGTATACTTAAAATTAAATGTACTTTCTTTCTTTATAGTTCTTCAGTTATTGCTAGTCAGTATTTAAATTAAATGTTGTATATACGTATATCTAAATATAATTTTAAACGTATAATATTAAAAAAATGTTTTCACTTTTAACAAATGCTTTAATTTCTCAGAAGTAAGAGTAAGCGAAACAGTAACATAGCGTGGGAATTTTCTTGTATATTCCGAATGTATTAATCTATTATCAAATAACATACATAATTTTCTTACATAATTAACAGTAGATTCCCCTATTGGAAATGGGGAATCCATTGAGCGCGAATATAAAATAGCGCTACTCAGAATTAGTTGAATTTAAACGATTTCATTCCAAGTATATCCGCAAACGGCCGGAAAATAAACAATTATCTTTGACGATAATACGACCTCGCCGCTAATCATAAACGCACACAGATATTCATGATGGGCGCCTGATCTCCACTTTGCGATAGTAGTTCGTTATTTCCATATGCGTCATTATAATGACGAATGATAAACGTGAACGAGTTACTTAATTCTTAAATATTTTATTTTCAACTAATGATTTTTCAACCTTTAATTCAAATTGCAATTTTATGTCAACAAATCTATGGAAGATGCATCGTGCATCTCAATAATCGGGGAAATCCCCATGATGTGACCGAGCCAAGATTGTACGGAGTGAACGACATTTCCTTAAAATTGTTTATTTTTTACCTATTAGTAATATTAATATAAAACCAATCATATTCTATATATTTTGTTATACATAAATGGATATAAATTAGGTACATGTTATATGTATAAAAAATTTATCAAATTTATATAATATTGTTTCATAAAAAATTAGTTTTTATTATATCTTTCAATTCAAAATTCAATTATTGAACATAAATTCTTATAAAAAATAAATTTAAATCTTACATCAATAATTTTGTATTTTATAATAAATTATTAATGAATACCCACATAGCACAGAGAGTTCAAAAAGAACTCAATTGTATGTTACCAATTATGAATTTTTTTTTTTTAGATGCAAAAAAAATTATTTTTATTAAAATAATTCTTGTGACAATTGAGTTCTTTTTAAATCTCTGTGATATCTGAGTACATTATATTTACCCAAAATGTTAACTTTCTTAACTACAAACATTTTTAAGAATTATACTAATGTAATTATTTTTTATACGATAAAAATTAAAATTTTTTATTTAATTAATAATGAAATTAATAACTTGACGCTAAAAAAGATACATGACCGAAAAAGCCAATGATTCGGTTGACGTTGTGAAATGAATGAATCAAGATCGAATAAATATCAATATTACGAAATAAAATCGCACAGAAATCCAAAGTTCACGAGAATCCTTCAAATGTTTCAAATGACTCATCAGTTACGGTGCAGCTCAACCGAGAAACAAAATTTGGTGTCGGTTAGGAAAACCCAACCGTTTAGCTCTTACGTGCCTTAACTCCGGTATCACCGGTATTTACTGTACTTGGCGATACATGGCAATGACGTAATTCATGTATTTCCGTAGCGAATTATTAATCATCCATTGTTTAGAACTAAATTATTATTAATTTTATCGGCATTTACACGGATAATGTATAGCGTTAACGAATATTGCTCCTAAACTTCTATAGATAATACGTAATGGGATTGTAAAGTGTACAACAACATAAGTAAAAATAATTATTTAATATATCTCAAATATAAAAAAAAAGTTTTTATAGTTTACATTTATATCAATTTCTTAAAAATTACCTTAGACTTCTTTGGAATTTATAATTTTTTTTAGATAATTTTCAAATATTATTACAAAAAACTTTTTTTTTTATTTTAAAACATTTTACAAAGTTTTCATATATAAAGAATTTTAAGTAAGATGTAGATTTTCTTGACATTTTTAAAAATATAGAAAATATTCTTTATGTATATTTATTGTAAAAGTTTTATTTTTATATATAAAACTTTTATAATAAATATATATAAAAAGTATCTTTAAGGTTTATAATTTAGATATTTTCAAAAATATTGAGAAAATCTACTTTATATATCTACTTTATATATATTTATTATAAAAACATTTTTTAAGTCAAATAGCTCTTTTATTTAATTTGTAATTTTTAATAATTAAATTGTATTACATTTTTTCTTAAAATAAAGTACAGAAATTTATTTTAAAAACTTACATTTATGAATTTTTGGAAATTTTTTTTAACAGATAAAAGTAGTTGGACGTGAATTATTTAGAATTGGATAATGTGCCATTTTTTAAATTGTACTGTAAGGATTAATTTAACAAAAAAGTAATAATTTTTTAATGCTACACAATTTTAGTTTAGTAAATAATACAAAAATAATACAAAATAATACAAAAATAATAGTAAATAATACAAGATATTAATCAAGACTTTATACATATTACATATTTTTAATAAAAAATTTTATTTACTAAACTTTTATGTTAATATTACTAAATTTTCTAACGGAAAACTGTTTTAATGCGTCAATCAAAGCATTTAATTACTTGTCCATATTTAAATTTTTAAATATATTAACAAGATTTAATTGATTCAATTACATTTTGTTTCATTCAACTAAATTCTCAATATGTTTGATTACATCTTATTTAACGCATTTATCGCACCAACTGTCAGTAGAATAATAATGTTTTATTACGGCTTGTCTGTCTCTTTAAATTGCAACGATTATTCGCGCTTGCTTTGCGTTCATTAGCAAACGTATAACGCATTTGACTGATGGCGTAGAATTACTGATATTGCGCGCAATGTCGAGGTTGATGCCAATCTTCATTTTTTAATATTATTATTTATTACTTTTCTCTCTTTCTAGCCTGCATTTTATGTTCTTCGCAATAATATTACGTCACGAGAGTGCAAAACTTGTTTAATGTTTATTTGACGATCTGTCCGTTATCTCTCACATGATACAAACATTCTGCTTGATAATCGTGTGATCAATGCATTTATTTATTAACAAATTGAAAATTTAATGTTTCAAATATAAATACATAATAAAACATTTGTATTTTTCTATTGCACTTAATTGTTTGCAAAATTTACATTTTTGCAGTCGTTATATTTTATAACAAGCATTCTAATGTATAATCGCAAAATATTTAATTTTAAAGAAATTATAGCTGCGCACACATTATAAATAATTATTATATTATAAAATATTTACTCATAATAAACAACAATATATTTATATATCTATAGATTTTATTTATATTATGTTTATTAATATTTACTATAATCTTACAATATTAATATGAGAATTATAAGATGCATTAGTAATAAAAGCAAAAATAAAATATTTTTAATAAAAACCCAAAAAGTCTATTTTTTTAATTTGATTTATTACGTTAAATTTTCTAGCAATTGCGTGAACAATTTTGTTCAACAGAAATTAGAAGACGGAGAGTATAAATAAATAATAAA
Source organism: Monomorium pharaonis (assembly GCF_013373865.1). NCBI lineage: Eukaryota > Metazoa > Arthropoda > Insecta > Hymenoptera > Formicidae > Monomorium > Monomorium pharaonis. Next base: position 7,156,995 of record NC_050472.1, on the reverse strand, counting down.
TTTAAAATTTCTACAAGAACCAACCGCAAGAAACAAAGTTTTAATCAGATTTTTTAAATAAATATTCCTAAATATTAAATTAATATATAAAACTTTAATCTTATATTTATTATATACTTGAAGAAAAAATGTTACATTTATACATAATATTTATAATAAAAAAAGCTTTATGTCTTCTAAAAATTCTGTTTTTTAAAGTTGTTTAAATTTTGTAAAAAGAATTCTTCAAATACATTAATTATAATAAATAGAATATAAAGACAAATTATTTTTTATTTAATACTTTATTTTATAGACAGAACAAGTACAGAGGTGGACGCAATACTTGGTCTGGATTATAAATTTACACAACCACTTACCAACTATAAGTAAAATCTTGTTAAAAGTAGAGAACTTGAAATTATCAAATTTCCCTTAACAAATGTTCCATTAGAAACCACAGCGCAACTATACACATACGACGATGATCATAAAAAAGTACGTAAAGATTTTTCGTCATAAAACTTATCGCAAACTTTCTAATTAATTAATTGCTAATACTGTAATTAATTATCTTCTTGAGTAGATCACATAACAAAAATATGTATCTTTTAATAGATTATACAAATAGTTTTACGCTATATATCCTGTTCTTTTATTGACAAATAAATATGGCAAACATATATCCACCTCCAACATGGAAAAATTATATAGTCTCATATATGATATAATAATATTATTGTCATCTTTTGTCCATTTGAAAATATAAGATTGGGTTTTTCTCTACATAAAGCGATTCCAGCTAATTTATTCGAAAATAGTCATCTAACATACGTAGAATATACATATCTCTACTATATTAGCGTAATCTTAATCATTAGTTGACGCATTTGCGAAAAATTGACTTTTCCAGCCTTTTTGCATCTGTCGGCACATTTATAGCGCAATAACAACAGTATGGCAGTATACCTCAAGTACCCGCTCATACACTGAAAAATAATTACATAATTGCACTCGGAATTGGCGTTATATCTATTTAACTATTTATCTACAGAAACAACATATATATTCTGTGTACTATAGCAGATGATATTATACGTGGAAGAGAATAGATTGTAGTAACTCTCACGTTAATGACTCATTCGTTTCATTGTCAGTGACATAAAATTTATCTCGGCAGATTATCTGTTCTTCTTCATATAATCGATAAAATCAATCAATATGAAGGATAAATATAACTGATTTTTAATATAGACATAAGACTCGTTATAAATTAAGAAGACAGTGATAAAAAAAATGAAACGTTGTAAAATGCAATATGCATTAAGATATCACATTAAGTAATATTTTTTTAAATATTTTCCTCTCACGGTGAACGCTTGCGAAATCTTTCATATCTTCGAGGATCTCTAAAACTCTACAGAAACCACATTCAGAAAGATATGCTTAATTCGCGATTCACGCGATTTGTTACGAAGAATTTCTACGAGATAACATCTGTATTTCCCGATTAGCTCGTTATTTATGTATTTATGTGCCATTGTAGAAATATGAATTACTATTTTCACAATTAAATAGAGAATAAGTGCCACTGTCAAGACAATATATTGAATATATTGTCAATGTCTTGAGAAAAAAGATATCATTTTTGTATTATTTAAACTAAGTAGATTTAATTGTAAAAGAAATCAAGAAAAATTGAGAAATAAAAAATGGAAATGTTGAACAGAGAGAATGTCTCTTATATATTACACATTTACGTATATTAACGTTTATTTAATTTTTAGTTTACGTTTATTTAAATTTTTCAATTTATATGATTCTTATTTTAAAACGAACAAATTTTTTATGTCAGTATTTTAGCAAAAAAAATACATTATCGAACAAATTCAACAATTTATCCCCTGTTTTATTCTATTTTCTTGTTTTTTAAGCAGATCTTTAAAAAACAAAGAATTTATTCTTATTTTTTGTTATATTTCTTGTAATTTTTAATAAATAACATTATTAGAAATTAAGACTCATATAGTTAAAATCACAATGTGTACTATCATCTATAGGTTTAAAAATGTTTAGGATTTTCTGGCATTTCACGAAAAGTATTTTAGTGAACAAAATCATAAAAAATTGTCAAAGTACATTGTGAAAATGATATAAGTTTTACTTTTTTAAGGATTATATACTTTGTTTCTAATTTACATAAAATTAAAAATTGACACATTTTTTAATTATATTTTTCTTTACTTTAAAATACTGCAGCTTAAAAAAATCATTGGATAAACATTAACAAAAAATTATTTTAAAGTAGATTTTCTAAGCTTTAAAATGCTTTTCTAGAAATAATTTTTTTTCATCAAATCTTTTTATAATTTATTTCTTAGAACATGTTTTATAACTTTATAATTAAAGTGTTGTAAAAAATAGGAAAATTATTTGTTAAAATATATTCAATTTATATATAAATTCAAAAAAATTTTTTAATTGATATATATTGAACTTTTTATAAAATTCGAATAAATTTCAAAATTTTTGAACAGTGTAATATAATGTATGTTTTCTCTATAAATCATCGTAAATAATAAAAACTATACTACCAAACTTGAAAACCGAATAAAAAAATGTTCTTAAGAACCTTGATTTGTACTTTTAATGATTTGATATGTAAATTAGAAGTTTCTATTGTATATACAGTTAAAACATGAAAAAATAAGTGTATCTTAAAGAACGAATGTATGATCAATAATGAAAGATACGAGGTTTGAGTAAAATATAAATTAATGAAGTAATGAAACATACGAGTTTCATAGTCTTTTAGTACTAAACTAAAATTATGGAAAAAGACGCATACGTAATATTAATCACAGTTCTTTTAATCTGAATATGCTGCCCAATGTTAAGATAATTCTATCGCGCGTAAATAGAACGAGGTCATGCGTTCAAAAAATAAGATAAAATTATTGTTCCCCGTTATTGTCCGTTTAAAGTTGATGAAAATTCGTTAAATTTATTAAAGTTTGTGAATAATAGTCATCACTAACATTGGAAAATACCCACATTAAATATAATAAGATAAAGGCTTTTAAAATTTCTTTGTGACCTCGTTCTACTATTACTATGATCGATATGTTATCTTACTTCTTTTGATCGACAGCTTCTTTCACATCTTCCTCATTACTGCCCTCGTTCTCGATTCACTCTAATTTTACATAAATTTGTCGTCGTATATTGTTCACGACTGCACCGCCGTTTCCGGCGGTTTTCGACACGAGTCATTGTCATCATCGATAGACTCGTTCTGCTTGTTCTCTAGCTCGGTCTTATGGACGAGAGCGTAGTTGTTCAAGTACTCCACTACCTGCATGTGCCCGAAAGTCTCGGCTTCGTCGACCGGTCGTTTGCCCCATCTAAAACAATAGCTTTTTAATTATGAGAAAAATAATTCTTCAACACAATCACATGCAATTTACTTTTATTTCATCTTCCGAAATTATTAATTAAAGAATATTATGTATACAAAAATAGAAATTAAAAAATATATAATAAAAACAATTATTTCTAAAAGAAAATAGCAAACGTTTAAGAAATAGAGAATATAGAATTTAATTTCTATTTTTGAATATATTAAACAATTTATAAATTAAAGATCAGAACAAGAGAGTACGCGTATATTTTTTATTTCGTAAAAACAAAGAAAATGCTTTAAAACAATTTTAAAAGATCACTTTTTTATAACAGTCATGAAAAATTCGTTACCAGAGTACTAAATTGTTAAAATAATTATTGTAACTTGATCTTGAGACAGCGCTCAAGTCGTACCTATCCTTGGGATCATGTGGGACTCCGCAATGTTCGATCAGAAACTCGACGCAATCCAGATGACCTTCGCTGGCGGCCAAGTGCAACGCCGTTCTGCCGTCGTAATCCGACAATGTCATGTCCATCCCACTCAATCGATGTCTGAAATTACAAGTGTGCGATAACAATCAAAACTAAGATAACTGCATTCTTCTAATACTGCTTTGTCTCCATTAATGCTTGTGGATATTTTGTTGACACTTAACTAATCCTCTCGGATACAAAAATATTATATAATAATAAGAAAGAACGCGCAACTCAGATCCGTTTATCTTTATTAAACAGCTTTTTTAAAAGAGTGTCTTACCTTCTCATCGCTGTGACGTCACCACTGGCAGCGCTGAACAGAAGATTAACGATCGAGAGACCTTTCGTTTCGTATTTGTGTCGTCTAGGATCTCTCTTGTTTGTCGCGTGCTTTAAATTATCGTACCTGTAGTCATAGTGTGAAATATAAACTAAATTAGTAACTACTCGAGAAAAACAAAGTAAAGAAAAAAATTGAGTTTCTGATCATATAACATCCACTGTTATAAAGACATAAATTACAAGCAAGAAAAAGCAAAAATTAGAAAAAAAATATTTCAAGATAATTGTCTAATAAATAATCTACACAATCTACACAATATATTAAAATTTACAATATATTAAATTAGAATTCATACAAATTTTTAATCTTGTAATATTTAATTTAAGAAAACTGTTTTTGAAAATTTTAAATACCTATTTCTTTACATTTGCTGAAAAGTTTTTTGTTGTTTTTTAAGTAAAAAGTTGATTTTTTTTTTATTGTCACCTGTGAAAATTAAATTCGTTCACTAGCTCTTCACAGAACTGCACACCTCGACAGGAGTTGCCAAGCGGATCCAAGGGTGGAGACCACGTGCAAATTCCCATGACATTTGGTATTACCACGAGAAGGCTTCCTGATACACCAGATTTCGCCGGTATGCCAACCTAGAATGAAATACAGAATTCTTTAACCCTTGTGTCCAAGAACAAATGTACTTACATTGTTCCACAATCAATACAAATAAACTCATAATTTGTACCCCTGTTGTGGCCGAGGCGTATATAAACTTTAATGCAATATATTTTTTAATTCCAGTTTTTAAAAATTAAAGTAAAAGCATTTTTCAATAATCAAATCGCGATAACACGGGCGCAATTTAAAAAATGTTGACAGGAGCATAAACAATTTTCAGAAAAACTAGTCAAATGAGTACATTTGTATCCATTTGTGAATATAAGGATTAATATGTAATTTCTATAAAGTTACTATATTTGACATCAATATTATTAATATATGATAAATAAATTGCCTATAAAAGTTGCAAATTATAGTGTAAAACGTTTTCAATTAATAACAACAAAAAAAAGACAAAATTAAGATATTAATTTATATAATACAGAGATATACATTTTTTTAGAGAAGAAAAACGTTTTTTTATTTTTAGTATTACTTACTTGTTTGTCTTACTTCACAGAAACGATTTAACATTAGATATAAAAAATTCTTAAAAAGTCATAGACGGCTTTTCTTTGCATTTTTAATAAGTGTTCCAATTCATATAAGAAATTAAAAAAATTTTAAGAGAAATTATAAGATTACGTAGAAATTGTAAAAAAAATATAGGAATTCTTTTAAAAAGTGTTTATTCCAGCAATATTCTTTCAATTATATTTATATTTTTAATATATTAATCGATGTATTTTATCTTTTTGCACTCACTTTAAATGCGAATTGTCCACTATAGTCGTACATGCCGCAGCTGTGCATAAGACTCAGAACATCACGGACGCTGTCTGGTTTTAAGACCTTTTCCTCGGTAATCGGACAAATGCCACCATTCGCTAGGGTTGCTGCCATTACTGCCATCGTCTCACAATTTGCTTCCATAGCACAGCACTTGCCAATAAAAATATAATTCATTGTCAGTGCGTTGCATACACACGCGTACACGAGTCGTTACCAAAATAGAAATAGAGGCGATTTATTCTCGTCTTAGTAGACACGTGACGTTGAAAGACACGAATTATACCAAGATACATTAAAATGTCTCATTAAAAAATGTAAGACTCATGCTTATTTTGCAAAAAAATATTGAATGTTTAATTATACAACAGCAAAACTTTTTAGAAGTCTCAACTTTTATTCTTCATAATTAAAAAGAACATGCAATGTTTTATTTAGACTGTTTGAATAAATACAAGGAAAGAAATATTTACCTGAAAATAGAAATCCATAACTTCCTGTAGATTCGTCTTGTCTGGATAACACTTGTGCTCCCTCATGTAAAATCCTAAAGCATAATTTCGGTCGGCTGCCTCTCGCTCCGACAGGAAAACGGCGTTATTAAACCCGAGATTTTCACCACCGGCCAGTCGTTTGAAATAATTCATCGCGAAATCGAATTTCTCTGCCAAACCCATTTCCGGTTTGACTAACGTTTTCAGAAGCGAGCAAACCAATATCGCGCCGGCGTTGATCATCGGATTGTGTGGCTTTTCTATAAAGATATTCATTTGTATCGGAAAATCTTACGAATACAAATTTTAAAAGTAAAAAGTCTTGAATATTCTTTTGCATTTGTTAACTTTTTGCTAGTTTTCAATTAGGTTTACATTTAGTTTAATTAAAAAGTTTATGATCTTTTTTATTATTCTATTTAAATTGCGTTAAATGTTTAATTGCTTAAGTGGCACTTACTACTATAATCGAGTACGAGCTCGTTGAAATTTCTACCGGACGGCTCTTGACCAACGTATTGATGCACCACTTCCTGACCCAGCCTGTCCAAGGCTATCGCATAGGTCAAAGGTTTGCTGCAGCTTTGAAGGGTGAACGGTATTGAGGTATCGCCAATGCTAAATCGCTGGCCGTCGATGGTGCACACGGAT